>NW_009637585.1:0-54672 GCF_000690535.1 Cariama cristata | reverse complement strand
CTGGCGGCTTCGTGCGGGACAGGGGGCGTGATGAGGGGAGGGAGCGGGAGCCGGGTTGCCCCCAGCCAGGCCTGCACCCACCGGCCGCGGCACCTGCAGCCTCTCCCGTGGGGGGACGGGCGCGACCCGTTGGTCTCCTCAGCGAGCTGCCTGGGGGAGACAGCGTTCAAAGCTCACCTTGGCGCCTTCCCACCTCCGACGTGTTCTTCCTTCCCCTCTCCTTTCTGGTCTGCGGTTTTTGTTTTTTTTTTTTGAGAGGGAGATGTGATGGCATTTTTCTCTTAGACCCTTCAGGAAAGGGCAAGAAGTAGATGGCACAAGTTACCAGTGAAGGTTTGTTGGTAGTTTAGGTGTCGCTCCAAAGGACCTCAGTAACACACTGCTGAGGTTGGGTCCCATAATTCAGAAGTTGTGGGTGTGTTGAAGCAGCACCAAGTGAAAAAACATGGGCTGACGGTGCTGTGTCTGGACAGGTGCGCGCACTGCCAGTACCTGGTGGCAGAGTGACTGGGTTGCTCCATCCATGTAAATTTATAACAAGCCAGCAGTAAGCAGACGAGACACTGGAAGTGTGTGCATCCTGATGAGAGATGTGTTATTAGGAATAACAGGAAACAATTAAAAAGCTCTAGCTGACCTCATCTAGAAGAAAATATTATGTATGTTAATTACAAGGTTTGGCTTTCTTAAGGAAACGTTCCTAGGCACGACTGTGGGTACCTTAATGAACATGTCTGCTCTGTCCCAGTCCTGCAGTGGGTTCTGGTTGCGCAAGCTCACACCTGCAAGGAGCCCTGTTGTTTTCAGAGAATTTGCTTTGGTCGCAAAAACCTTATGGCGCTGTAACTCATTGAGGCCTAAATGTATGCTGTGCACAAAGAGTGGCTTATTAGAACTTGTCGGTAACACTAGAATCAATGTTCCAATTTATTTTTCTGACTAAAACATGCTACAAAAATATAATTCAAATTAATCTCTGGCAGTTTCTTGAGTATTTTCTCCATGTCCATCCATTGTTACATGTAGGATGTAGACAGACCATCAGTCTGCTCTGTTAGGGCGGTCCCTTAATGAGAGGGTTTTATCTCAGACACAGTTCCATGGGACCATTCCTTGATTTTCATTGCACATGCTAGTTGCAGCCACTCCAGCTTTAATAACATTGCTGCTTTCTTCACAGTTGTTCTCTGTCTGGGTCATGGAGTGTGTTTAATCAGTATTTAGGAAATTGCCCACTTTATCTTTTTTTAGTTAATCATCTGTTTTTATTAAGCATTCTGGGAAATGCTTGCATGATGATGTACCCACATGTCAGGCAAGTAACAGTAGTGTGTCACTTGCTTTTGAGAGTATAAATCACTGAGACTGGATGCAGCATTTCTGTATAAGAATATTATAGTCCTTTTTTTTACCTATTTAATCAAGGCATATTCCTCCACATCTTCTAAGTCAGTCTTGGTTGTGCTAGGCTGGTAAGTTTGGATCAGGAATACTGCTGTCAAAGATTGAAAGGAAGCCAGTAATTACCGTGATCTTTTTTCATGTTCTAGCTTGTAGTTGTGAAAATTGCTTGTGGTGTTCTGTAATACAGTAAGACAGTGCTCTATTAAGTGCTGTATGCTATTGCGTCAACAAAACCTAGTTGGGCTGCAGGTGACCATATAGCTGGCACCAGGCAAGAAACCCAATGTTTTGTTTTGTGTTCGGTGTAGACATTACTGTTTAAATAATAATTACATGAAAAGGACGATTTGTTATTTTTCTGGGTGATATGAAGAACACAATTATTATTCAAAATTTGAAGCTACTCCTTTGTTAGACATTCAGTGCCAGTTGGAGGGCTCCCCAGTAGAAGAGAAGTAGTAGTTACAACGAGGGGTGTATTGAACAAGGGATGGCAGATCATAGCTGATAAAAGATTCCCGGTTAACCACTGTAGGCAACAACCAATTTCTAGGAGTTTCGCCCTCAGCATCTTAACGGCAACTTGTTACAAGAGGAAAAGGGAAGAGTCTCTTCACATGGAAATACCCTTCACCAAAGTGGTCCGGCTTCCACCTCAGCATGCAACAGTCCCAGAGCTGTTTGGTGAAGTTCACAGGCGGGCTGAGGATGGCTGCTCTGCTGTCCCTAACTGTCCTCGCTTCCTACGCACACGTGTCTGTTGGTGCACAGGCAGAAGCACACACGGCTCCTCTTGTTGGCTGACCCTTCACACCATCCAGCCTGCGGGGAGGAGAGCAAAGATCAACTTCTGAACTGCTGGTGGCTTTTGGCAATCAGAGAAGCTGTTTTGTGTCCCCATTCCTTCCTTCCCCATGAACAGGGGCTTTCTGTGTCTTCCCATTTGCTGCTTTCCTCTGTGTTTTCAGTGCCTCCCTTCCCCCACAGTTCCCATTTCTCTGCTTTCTGCCTAGGGGATAAATGATTTGAGGTGTCAGCGTTTTGAACTCCCTTGGGAACAAGGGCAGAGGTGGTGAGTGCCTGGAAGGTGTTACTGGCTCACAGAGCCCTTTCTTTGATGCAAAGACAGTTGCTGATGTGATTATAGCTGACAAGTCTGTTAAAATGATGCCAAAGACTTTTGCTTAGATTATTTCTGCCTTGTGGTTTTCCAGCTATCACAAAAATTGACAGGATTCTCCTGGGTCATGATGTCTAAAATCTGCCCTAGAAATGTGGAACTAACAGGGTGTGTTCTTCCAAAATAATTGTTGTACATAACAGATGAACTGGAATTAAGCTTAATGTAGGGTCTTTGGAAAGCCCAGATAAAAAGCTAGGGTTGTTATAATTTGTCTTTTGAAATTGCTGGGGAGGTATGGTCAGATACTCTGAAAGCTGTGTAAATAACAGTTCTATTATTTTGTTTTTAAACAGTCTTCTAAATAAAGCAAATAGTTTCAGTCATTTTCATGTTACATTATTGAAAGTAGTTAATGCATTTTGGAAAATACTGCTGATCTGAGATCTTAAATTTTTTTGATTGCCTTTCTTTCTCCCTCTGTTTAGACTTTAGGAGGTCAGACATAAACCACGGATAAGCATTTCAACACCAGTTAATCAAAGCATACTCAATTTTCCTAGCAGATAATTTTGTGGAAGGTAATTCCAAAGAAAACAAAATCCATAAGGAAAAAAAGACCAAATTATAAATTTGCTGCAAAAGCAAGCAAATGACTGCAAATGTGCCTGATCTATGTGAGTAGACCAAGAGTGTATGTGAAATTCTGAACTCAGGGAATACACGTAGCAATTGGGCAATTACCTTTTCCATGACCAAGCACAAATAAATCATAGCAGAAGATATTTAGAGACTGTTGCGCTGTTCACACAATCAATGGGATCCAGTTTCTGATTCATTATATATAATAAAAAATTAAAAAGAGTTTAAAAATCACATTTTTGATTTAGTCTGTTACTAAGGATTAATTTCTTCAGTTTGCCTTGTCGTCTGGTCCTCATAATCGTACTATCTTTCTCAGATTGGAGCTGTATAGTAAAGTTAGATGTGAGCTCTTCAAAAGAGAATCCAGAATGTTTAAGACATCACTGCATGAGCAAAGTGCTGCAGTGATATTTATACTTTAAAAAGAGGGAAAAAAAGTCTTGGAGCCAATGAGAGGACTATAATAAATGGACCCAGACACACAAGGAAGCCTTACTTTAAGCTGATTTTCAGATCTTTTAATTTTCACCTTTATACAGCTTCTAGTCCTCAGAAAGGATTAACAGAGCAATATTGCTGAAGCAGCTGTACAGCTCCTTTGTCATTGGTGTCAGTGCTCCACTTCAAATTACTTTGTCTTAACACTGTCTTAGTGTCTTAAAGACTGTGGAGGTATTGTTAGATTCATGTTTTATACATGGTATCTGACATCTTACCAGTGAACATGTCTTGGGTTTGAATTAGCTTTAGAGCTCACTAGTTGACCTTCGTGTTTGGTAACACCTGGCATTGCATATGTTGTGTGTATTCTCATGCATCATTTATGACAATTCACCAATAACAGTACTAATGCTATCACTCTGTTCCAGATGAATAACAGTAAGTTTTGTAGATAAAATTGTGTAATAGGCTTTAATAGTAAATTGATATTTATTTTAAAGTTTGACTGTAGGTTGTTGGTCTTTTCATCTTGCAGGATGCCATTTGATCCCAAGTAGGTTCTTCTGTTACAGTGCTTTAGAAAAAAAATCTTGTAAGTTTACTGCTAATAGAAATGGTCAACGTGATAATTTCAGCAATTGTAACTTGGTACTGGTCTGAACTGAATGTTGCATTGGTTTATTAAAAGCATTACAATTTTTAAGCCAGCTTCATTCAGGCAGTGTGGCTTCTCAGAGTGACTGAGAGTTTGGGTAGCTGTGACAGAAATTTCTTGGCTCAGCTTCCAGGCATAATCCCCTAAACCTGTTTGGAAAGAATCACCTGTGATGTGGGAGGATAAATTCAATCTCCTTATTTGATCTTCTGTTGAGATTGCAGATAGGGTGCCAGTTGGTGCCATCTGTGTTTATAGATTTTGCAAGAGTATTCGCTGGGAGATTATCTGAAAGCTAAATCAGTTTACATAGGTCAGTGAATTGCAGCTTGCAGGGCTTATGTCTGGAATCATTGTAAACAGGTTTTTCAGAGTTTTCATTGAACTTTCATTTGTCAAAACCTGACCTCATCACTAAAGTACGTGGTGGTAGTGCTAATGCACTAGTTTTATATGCTAGCAAATGCATTTGAGAAAAGCTTTGTTTTAATGGTTACATACTCTTGTTTTGTCTATTAGCGTGTGCGTATTGCTTTGATATGCCCTGTACAAACAGTAATTTTGTGGAGGAAAAGCTGTAGCAAAAAATATTTTCATATATAGGGGTGGCGTTTTTTTTTTTTCCTTGAAATCTTAAGCAAGTGATATATATGCAGTGCTGTAAATACATGGTTACTGTTCCTGCAGTAAAGCATCTATGAAAGAGGAGGTGCTGCAGATAAGAGTACAGTTTGTCCTATGTCTAGAGTTTACTCATGTCCTGGTTTTGGCTGGGATAGAGTTAATTTTCTTCATAGTAGGTAGTATGGGACTGTGTTTTGGATTTAGGATGAGAATAATGTTGATAACACACTGATGTTTTAGTTGTTGCTGAGCACTAAGTCAAGGACTTTCCGGCTTCTTGTGCGGGAAAGGTCTTTCCGGTTTCTGGTCCTCCCCTGCCAGTGGGGAGGCTGGGGGTGCACAAGAAGTTGGGAGGGTACACAGCTGGGACAGCTGACCCAAACTGGCCAAAGGAATATTCCATACCATATGATGTCAGGCTTAGCATATAAAGCTGGAGGAAGAAGGAGGAAGGAGTGACATTTGGAGTTAGAACATTTGTCTTCCCAAGTAACCATTATGCATGGTGGAGCCCTGCTTTCCTGGAGATAGCTGAACACCCGATGGGAAGTGGTGAATGAATTCCTTATTTTGCTTTGCTTGTGTGCACTGCTTTTGCTCTACCTGTTAAACTGTCTTTATCTGAACCCACAAGTTTTCTGACTTTTACCATTCCAACTGTCTCCCCCATCCCAACGGGAAAGTAGTGAGGGAGCGGCTGTATGGGGCTTAGTTGCCAGCTGGGGTTAAACCACAACAACTAAAGCAAGACTTGTACAGAATTTCTCAGGACAGTTGTTTGTGTGCAAAGAAAGGCAGCATCTTCCTGCACAACTATTTAGTACCGATGAATAGTACCTATTGAATTGTGCTTGTAATATAAACAGTGGAGGGTATTTCATGCAAGTGCTATAGTGCTCTTGGCCTTCTTGGGTTATCTTGGGGTGCATTAGGAAGAGTGTGGCCAACAGGTTGAGAAACGTTATCCTCCCTGTCTACTGTGCCCTAGTGAGGGCACATCTGGAGTACTGTGTCCAGTTCTGGGATCCCCAGTTCAAGAAAGACAAGGAACTACTGGAGAGAGTCCAGTGGAGGGCAATGAAGATGATGAAGGGACTGGAGCATCTCCCTTATGAGGAAAGGCTGAGGGGAACTGGATCTGTTCAGCCTGTAGAAGAGAAGACTGAGAGGGGATCTCATCAATGCTTATAAATACCTTAAGGGCAGATGTTAAGAGGATGGGGCCAGACTGCCCAGAGAGATTGTGGAGTCGTCTTCTCTGGAGATGTTCAAAACCCATCTGGATGTGTTCCTGTGCAACCTGCTTTGGTAGGGAGTTGGACTAGATGATCTCCAGAGGTTCCTTCCAACCCCAACCATTCTGTAATTCTATGGAACTCCCTTACTTCACAAAATAAGGCAGTAAGTATACATGGTCATCATGACAATTTTAGCAAATGTAACTCTGTTTCAGAACAGACACCTGATAAATCCTGAGCATCATTCTGCACAGGCAGGCCTGAATAATTTAAACTTTACAAGAAAATTTCAAATGTAAATTCTAGTCTAAATATGGTAACTTACTCTTTTGTAGCTTTTACAGGTTGAGATTAGTTGCACATATGTTAATTTTAAATTCAGTCATATTTGTGGATTTGTTTCTGTGGTTTTAGAAAATGGTTTTAACTTATGACATCAACATTAAGTGGTGGGCCAAGTTTGGTGTGATAATGAAATTACAGTTTTATGCTCCATAGAAAGTTTCATGCAATGTTATGTCTCTTCTCCTTCTCTCTCTGCATTGATTTTTCTCAGGACAATGTTGCTTTGGTATGGTTTACCTTTCAAGAGTTGACAAAGATCTTATTTTTCTCTCTGTTTTAGGTTTTCTGTAAGCTACTAATAGACATAGTACACAACAGCTGGTGTGCAAGATTTTCCACAGACTGCCCAGCTGATTGCTCTACTGAGATGCTAGATAATTTAACAGAGGTATCCAGTTTGCAGAAATGTGCATGAGGTTTATGTTGCGCATACATGTTTATTCAGTCATTAGTCATGATCATGACTGCATAAAATCAGTGTAATTACCTTCAACCAATCTTTATATCTAAGTGACCCAGACCGCATTCCATGACAACCCTGACAGCTTGAATTAGAGCTTGCCTTTCATTGCAGCCAAATTTGGAGTACAGAAATATCCAGCCTTTCGTGAGCTTGCTCAGTGCAAGAATGGGACATATTGATGTGAAAGACTGAAAGTCTACTCTAAAACAGAGCCTTAGGAATGTTCTAATTCCTTGATGCTTGACCAACCCATACCAGCAGAGTTTACCTAGTTTTTCTGTTGCACATTGCATGCGTTGCACAGTAGATGTGCAATCTGTTGCTTTCTGGGGAGGGTCAGAGAATAGAAGTCCATGCTTTCAGCACAATTTCTTCAGCTCTTGGCTGCTAGTCTTCCTTTCTTTCTACAGGCTTCTTGGAATTGGGCAGGGAAGGGGTCTGAATGAATAGTTTATGTGTGAGCAGGTTGTTTGTAACCTCATTTTTTCCATGGCAACCCTGTAAACCCCTCCCTCCTTTTTTTTTTTTTTCTTTTTTTTGTGTGTGTTAAATCACTGAAAAGAAGAGATTCTGTCTCAGGTCCCAAGGAAAAGATCAGAAAAAGACAGGAATGGAAGAGGCCTTATGAAGTCATTTAGCCCATTCATTGGCCTCGGGTTTGAATCATCCATATCTGTCATCTGTGACTTGTTCTAAGCAACAAAGGAGTCCCCATTACATCACCAAGCCACGGGAAAATTTTCTTTTCATGTTATCCAGTTCACACCTTTCTTGTTGCAGTTTAATGCCATAACTGCTTATCCTGTATCTGTCTTGGACAAAGCAAACAATTGTTTTTCTTCTTACAGTGTGTGCAAAGAAACATAATAAAATGTTTCTTCTTAACTAACATAGCCTACCATTTCTTTAAGCTCAATTCTTCTCACCTCACAGGTGCTCTTTGCTGTACACCAGTTATTTTTGTTGCTTTTCTTTGCCTTATCTTCCATTACTTTACATCTATTTTGTCCTGTCCAAGTTAAGACTGTATTCCACTTGAGGTTTTAATGATGTTGAATTAAATGGAATGGGTTCCTCTTCCTACTTACTGACACAATGTGTGTCTTTTTTGCAGCTGTGACTCTGTTTCATGGTCAGGCTGTGATCCTTATCCAAGGACACATGTTCTAAGACATTGTTCTCATTGATCGTTTTGTAGCTGATTATTTCTGCCTAACTGTAACATCTTGTACATGTTCTTACTGATGATGATGATGTTTTTTCATGTCATACCTTCAGTTTGTCATTTTGAATTCTCATGTCTTTCTCCAATAAACATGCTACCTTTTCTAGATCAACATTGTCTGGTAATAGAATAGCTTTCTTTATCACATCATACAGATCCTGACAATACTGAAACAAATATTCTTCAGAAATCTTACCTAAAAAAAGGGAAGAAATTTTTAACTAAGTCTCTTTTTTCTGCTTGTAATGATCCTTTTCAGAGAAGGAAATGTAGAGGACAGAGAAAATTTTAGGACAAAACATTTTCCTTGTAGTGTAGGTGTTTTAAATTAGCATGTGTGTTGAAGAATCTGTGGAAAGAAAAATTCACCCGACTCCTGGTAGTCCTGTGGACTGGGGAAAGCAGTTCATGCTGATTGTAATGCTCATAGGGAAACCTCCTTTCTCCTCAAGTCTTTCCATTAATTTACAGATGATGGAGGTAAATATTTTCACAAGAAATTGTTGGCCTCCATCCTTGTCTGTTTTTGTAATATTAATACTAGTTCATTGTGTAATCAAAGCCTGTTGAAAAATGCACTTTCAGGGGTAGCAACTGTAGTTAAAAAAGTACAAGTTGTGTGTGAAAGAGGGAAACAGAAGAGTCAAGATCTGACAGAATTACATGTCCATAAGAAGGCAGATTAGAAAAGAATTTGAGGAGTAAGTTGAGGAGGAGGAGGTCTGCTACAGTCTGTGGGGCCAACAGATTATTGGGGAATAAAAAGAATATTCAGGGAAGGTAAGGCCATAGTAGAAAGACCAAGTGCATATTTTGCTTTTTCTGTTCACTGCAAGGACAATCAGAGATGCATAACACCTTCCATACAAAGAACAGTTAAGTTGGTGAGGAGAAGAGACAACTGAGGATGCAATGATAGTTTTAGAAAAACATGAACGGCATGGTAAGGGTGGTACAGTTTGTTGTCTCTCCCAGTACAAGAACTAATGAGCGTGGAAATGAAACTACCAGGTGCTGGGTTCAAAACAGCAATAAGAGGAGTTTTGTTTCATGTGCGTACCATTAAGTTTTGTAACTCCACAGGATGTGGTGGATACTGAAAATTTATACCAATTGAAAAGGAGACTGGACAAAATGAATGGAAGAAAAAGTCTATAGGGCATTATTAAATACATAAGCATGACCTCTGGCTTTGAAAGTCCCTGAGCTGCAAATTATTGGAGACTAGAGATTATTTGGGGAAAGTATGACTAAATGCCTACACTATTCTTATCCTCTTCCCCAGACATCTGCTTTTGGCTGCTTTTGGAGACGGGGGTACTGGATAGAAGATTTGACCTGGCATAATTTTAGATTTGTCTTTTTAAATTGTAAAAACTCAAGACACATTTTTTCTGTGAGTTAGCAGCTCAGGGTAGCATCTGCAAATCTTGTACTTTGTAGACTGAAAGCCTTCTATTCATTTTCCTTATAATTTAAGGCAGAAGTACATTTTTAACAAAAGACAGAAATGACCATGAACGTTTGTCTGTCTCCTGGCAGTTGGCGTCAGCTACAAATTATGTTTCATTTCAGTCATGCTAAACTGCCGGATGAGATAATACATGTTGTCTCATTTAGGCAATCTAAGCAGCTATGTCTGTAATCCTCACTTGGTTTTTCTGATTTATTTTCTCCTACGTGTGTGTGAAACTGTATTTAATATGAATGTTTTTTGTTTCTCTGCTCTTCTCCCTTCTACTATATATGCACTTTAACTGCTGACATGAACGCAAAATATGTGAGATTGCTTGCAGAGTTAAAGACTGAAAGCTCTGAGGTCTCTGATGGGAGCAGAGGAGCATAGAGAGAGGAGGATGCTGTGTTACTTGCTATTCTACAGGCACTGATTTACTGGATTGATTTAGAGTGTTGATCCAATGGTATGTCTTTAGGGCAGTTGCCAGCAGATCAAAAACTCATAACCACACAATGCAATCATCTCGTGTAAACATACCTTGTCATCCCCAATTTTAGTGTTAACCTTGTACTAGTAGCTTTTCTGCTCTGTCAGACATTGTTTGTCTCTCTATGGCTCTGACAATGCCAGACCAGGTATTGTTCGTCCTCCTTCAGCAGGCGTGAAGTCAGCATGAGTGCAGCATCCTGCACTCTGGCAAACTTGACAGAAGTGTGATTGTGTCCGCACCTGCTCAGGGGTAAATTTATATTATGTGGTGATCGTACCAGATGGTAACGTACCAGATGGTAATCTGGCATTAATGAGGACGCAGGCATGTGTTGCACATGCATTCTTTACTTTTCTGTCTGTATTAATATATTTAACACACTTTTGCTGGGTTTTCCAAAGTGGCTGTGGGGGTTAAATTAACAATGCCTTTCACTCCAGACTGTATCTGCAGACTTCTTCATGTTTTACCACCAAATGTTTCCTCTATTCTTGTAATACCAAATAAACAATTTTATCCTCCTTTTCTCTGTGGTCTAAGGCATGAGGGAAAGTAACTTTGCCTGGTGGTGGAAAGTCTGGGCAGTGATTATACTGCCATACAGGGGTTTTTGTACTAAGTATTAGATCATTCCGTGTTACCGGTGGTTGAGTTCCCAGGTTATCCTGTGCTGTTGCAGTGGAGTCTGGGTTAAAGAGGCAAGGATCACGCTGGTGTTAGGAAGTTCCTTCCTGAGCCTTTGTACTCTGTTCCCACGTCTGCTGCTGAAGTAGATTCATTATACTGAAACTCCATACAGTTTACTTCACATACCAGAGTGGACTTTATTGAAGTACGTGGCTTTGGAGGTGGGGAAGGAAAGGCAACGTTTGGGTTTGTGTAGGTGAGACTATTGAAGTTGGTTGTAAATAACTGTGAGTGCTGTTTTGTTATTGTTGGGATGTTTGTATACAGTAGTTGCTTTGATCTCTGCACACTGAGTGAATAATAATTGACATTACTACAGCAGAGTTGTTTTGTGACTACCGTAAGAATAAACTGTAGGAAAACCCAGAAGTATTCTCATGTTCAAATACAGTCATCCGATACCTGCAAATATTTGAACTGATGATGTATTTGCATACAGCAAATACAGTTCTCTTGTCTGAAGGTTTGTTAAAGCTGCGCCAAATCCAATTAGTCATAGTCAACAGCATTGCAACTGGGTATTTTGGAATTGATAAAGGAAGATAGGTTTTCTGTTTAGACAGGAAAGTTGTCCAGCAGTTCTGTTGGACTAAAACACCTTTCCTATATGGACAGTTAACTGATTATACTGAGAAGTATGTCAGATAACATGAAACTACTGTTTAGATATCTAACGGTCAGCCTTTTAGCTGAAAAATAGTGCAAAGTTCTTTGCCAGAGAAGCAGGGGATATATCTGAGGGGCTCATACTTTAGATACAATCTGTGAAAATGGTCCAAAGAGAATCTTCCTAATGGTTTTTCTCCATTTAGCCTTTTGCTATTGAGTTATACTGCAAAAAAAAGAAAAGGAAAGTGGCCTTGTATCTAGCTGTCAATCAATCAATTGATCAATTGATTATTGACCTCAGACATAGTACCTCTGATAGTGACATAGTGACTTCAGACATAGTGCCTCTTCTAAGTTTCTGTGTAACCAGACCACACTTTTTAGGACAAAACTGTTAAATGCTCTTTTTGGAGGTTAGATTATGGAAGGGAGATCATTAATTAAATTATAATCCAAAGAAGTCTTTAGTACCATCCTTTCCTCCTGCAATAATGATGGTTAAAATTTTGAGTGTGGTAATATTAATAATAGTAAGACATATCTGTCAGAGTTGTCAGACACTATTTTATTATTCATTCTATGTTATATGATTCCTAAAGATGTCAGAAATTGTCTCAAATGCACAAGAAATTCTAACGTCATCATAAAAAATAATAACCAATTAAGAATTCTTCCATTTGAAGTTTCTCATTCTGAATCCTTATCTATGGCCATAGAATTCTCTGCCAAGGAACAATCTACCTTTGCAGGCATTGATGTGTATTGCTTCACTTTCCATTCATGTTTGCTCTTGTGACTAAGTAGAATATATTATTTTATTGAGTACAGTTTTTTTTTTTTTCAATGAGAATGAAGAGTTCAGATTTACATCACACAAGCCAGATAATTTGGAAAACAAATATATCTCTTTCCAATGTACTTTCCTCTGCTGGAAAGACTGAACAAAGACAAAGATTGATCAAAGACAAGGACTGATCAAAATCAATGCTGTCATTACTCCCTTGTGTTTTTCTGTATCTGATAATGTTAAATGTTATTTATAAGCACTGGTTAGTTAAAATCCAGTGCATCAGGCCTGTGTCTGTCCGTGTGGGCTGAGGTATCATTCATCAGATGAGGGGAGCAGTATATGTGTAGCCATCTTTGCAAACACACATAATATACTCCACATTATTTCTAAAATACTCAGACATTACAGCCCATTTCATGAAGATACTGGTCTGATAAATGAAGAATGGGCAATTACAGTCCCATTGAGTGGCATAGTGAAGCAGTTTGCAATCTAGGGGGAAAGAAAATTATCCGATAGTTATTTTTGATGGACTTAGACCGTTATGTGCCCCTCCTCAGTCAAATTCTTGAAAATATAAAGCTTATTTCCCATTTTTGTTTTAGAAAGCAGTGTTTTGTTTTTAACATTAGTTTCCCGTGGTTTCTGGCAAAGCCTCAGAAGCTCAAAACATCACTGTGTATCTATTCAGAGAGGAAGCAGGTACAGTCAAGCATTTGTTTTTTTTAAAGGAACTGTAATTGTTAAGAATAGCTAAAAACATTACATGAAATAGTAATAAATAAGCACTGGCTTCATAGTCACAGACATCTAGAAGAGTCCTGCATGCAGGGCATTGTCCTTGTAAAGAGAGGAGCAGGCAGAAGGTCTAAGTGACAGTGCAAGGGTGGACGCAAGGGCTCAACAGATGAGCTCCGGACTCCTCCTGGCAAACCCCACAGATCTGTCCTTTCTCCCCAACAGTTTTCTGTGAACTTCCTTGCTTAGAGTAGGGAGTGCTGTGTTGTCTTTGGACATCTCGGTTTCGCTTGTGAGGAGCAAACACTGTACCTCTTAGTCTGTGTTTATCTTATTACCAGATGATGGAAATAGTCTGTCTACTGGTCTTGCAATAATAAGTATGTCCACCTACTGGTTCTGTTTGCTGTTTGCAACTGGCAACTTCCTAAAGTCTCTTTGCTGTACACTACTGTTGTGTTTTTGCATATAACTCTAAATTATTTGATCCTGGATGAGTTACATGTCCTATCAGCTCTGGGTTTAACTAGTTCAAATTAAATGTTTCTTTTGTTTTAACATGGGTGTGCTGTTACTCCATTAATGGTTGACTAATGTAGCAATAGTCTTTGTTTATGAACCAAGAGAGGAATGGAAATTGCTGGTAAGCATTGTCCTTAGTGAGTAGGGGCTGATCCACATTTTAAGCTTAGAATCTTAATTTTTCCATGCATACTGTATTTTAGGGTTTTTTTGTGTGTGTGTGTGTGTATGTGTCTTTATTTCACTGAGATAAAGATTTAAAGGGGAAAATTACTGTATACAGCTATAGTCAGCCTAAACCTGTCTATGCAGCAGAAACTTGATTTTTTTTTTTCTTTTCTCCCTTTTTTCTGTGAAGTTTAGATGCTCTCACAGTGGAATAAATGATTCAGTATTTGGTCCCTGCCCCTCGATTACAGGTCTTCTGAGAGCCAAGTTTTTGAATGGCTCCTATTTAGTCTATCTTGTTTTGAAGATAGAGTACGCTTGGTTTTTAAAAAGGGCAGACATTCTTTAGCTGTCAGCCAGTTGGAGGAGAAGCAACAATTGAATGAAAAACTCGGTATTCCTTCTCCTGTAATTTAGTGTGATCGGGAAGTAGTTGGTTTTCCTTTTCCTTTTGCAGGGAGATTTGGATGTTTGTACCTTGTAGGCTGGAACAAGACGATCCGTACCCACTTCTGTGGTTACTGACCGTGGCTCAGAGAGCTCTGCAGTTCTGAAAGCTTTTGCATCTTGAAATTTAAAAAAATAAATGAAGCAGTTAATGGAAGACTTGGTCTAAAAATGAGTTTATATCTCCTGTTGCATTGGAATTACTTGGGAGTGCAAGCCTATGCCAGGGCCTGTAGCTGTTCCTGCATCCTCAAATGCCATTGGGATAGCCAGTGTTCAGCCTGGCAACCGTAGTAGTTCTTGAGGTGTTGGTAACTGGTGATGTCTCTCTCTACTTTTCTAGCCATATGTAAGTGATCTGAGCACTGCCTTGAGTGGGTTTGTTGCTTCATCATTACTACGCGTGACTTTCTGGAGGGAGTGTGTGGTCCAAGAGACCTCACAGATTTCCTGGACGTGGCCCACGCTGTACTTGTGTCTGTTATTTATTATATCCTTTCAGAAACAGAAGATAAAACTATCTTCCCTAATGATTATGTTTTTTTCATATGCTTAAATGAATTTCTGCCTTTAGAGGGAAGTTATTTTGGCTCCCTTTCACTTATTTGTCTGTGTACTAATGTTTTTGCTCAGCTCAGCTGGAAGATTCACGACCTACACATTGCTTTGTTCCAGCACAAGGTAGATTTAAATATGTGAGCAGTTAAATTTTTAAACACATATACTGTCTGGAAGATAATTATACAAGCAAGTGGCTATGTATTGCAGTTTTTATGATATTTAATATTTATAATAATGTGATTGTTATGTAGTTAACTTCTGAGATGCATTTTGAGTCTTACATACACACAGAGTCTTAATTTTGTTTGGTTGGATGTGTGAAAAAAGTATTATTTGACCATAATTGACATGATTTTGTAAATAATTTTTTAGAACTCACAGTTTACTCTTGTGCAGAACTAATATATAATTTCTTAGGACAGGAATCTGTTAAAAAAAATACCAGCAGAGATAGACATCATAGTATCATCCCTCATTCAGCATCAAGCCTCCCAACTTATATATCAGCAGGGAAAACACTATATTGAGTTTCATCTTGAAAAATATTATTTAATATAAAAAGCAAATGAGTCTAAGAAACCTAAAAACTGTTAATATTTAAAGAAATATGAAAATACGTAAGATCTGAGTTTGAGATAGTAATGAAAAAAGATCAGTTCCAGATGTCTGCAGAAATATTCTACGGACCAAGAAAGGGAGGAAAGAAAAAGTGTTTTTTCCCTATTTTATAACACACCTCTCTGTCCTGGAGTACATTTACATTTGTTTGATTTGCAGACAGTTTAAGGTACCTGTTATGAAAGGATGTTGACAGAATCAAAGGAATTAAGAAGAAGGTGTCAAAAGGATCAAAGGGTTGGTGGCATGATTTATGAGGAAAACAAAACTACTCTTAATGGCTTTGTTAAACAGTGGTGAAATGAGGTCAAAGAAGCAAGGTGATAATAGGATGAAATGAATAAAATGTGGGCTGTTTGTCAGTGTTACTTTGTATATTGAAATAATTTCCTCTGGAACTGTTTCCTGTCAAATACCAAAAATTGCATTAGTTAGATATGATAAAATTAAATGGGATGCTTTGTTCAGAAGGCAATGCTGTAATGAGCAGTCTTGCAATGACCTAGACTGAGTAGACAGACTGTCTATTCCCTATCTCCAGTTTCTAAGAACAGTTTGTGGGGTTTGTTTTGTTTTGTTTCTAAACTTTAGCTTCATTAGTCCTAAAGTTCACTAGTTCTTGAATTTATGTTAGAAGTTGTGATGGAAATATTCATTGAATATTGACCTTAATATACAGAACCTAGAGGGTCACTGCAGTACTTTTAGATGTGTAGGTTTGTAGTTAACCGTTTCACTCTCCATCTCTGGGAAACTTTTCCATTTCATGCATTTAAGCTGGCATGTTTTCCATTATTTTTCCCTGTTTATGATTTTCTTTTTGTTTTCTGTAATAATGTGGTTGTGCCTGTTATTCCCATCTCTGTCTTTCTTGAGGCCTATCAGTCATAAGCAGAAAGAGGGCACTGAGATGGATAAATTGCAAACTGTATCCTGCCCCCACCTCCCTCACTCTGCAGCCCCACCAGGCAGCAGCACTGGGTACTTGTCCACTGTGGACGTGTGGCCATGTGACCCGGGGACACATGCTGATCGTGAAGCCAGAGATCACATCGTACCTATTATGTTAACTGGGATTTATACATTTTGTTTGTATGAGTGTATATACATATAGTTATTTATGATGGAATATTTGAGAAGCTGTATGTCTTGCAGTAACCCAAAGGGTGGATGCTCCGTTTCATCGAACATCCACCAGACATAGCCATGCAGTTCCTTTTTCTTAGGTCAAGCTCACTTGAAGTCAGTATTATCTTAAATGCATGGACAAACACTGCAGGCTTGTATATTTTGGATAGGGATGGTACAGCTGGTAGAAGAGTCTGTAGTATTTCTTGTGTGATGATGTGAAGAGGTGATTCATAAGAGGTGATTCATTGGAAGCTTTAAATGTAACCAACAGACAATGAACTACATCGAACAAAACAAGCAAATACGACCTCTGCTTTAAGAAATGGGGAAATGTTAATGCAGATTTTTTTGAACAGGAGGAACAGCTAAGCTATTTCCATTCCCTTTCCGAAACCTTATAACTAAATCCCCTCTTACGAATTAATAAGTACTGCTCACAATGTACCTTTCAGGTAACTGAGGGACCAACCACGTTGTAGTCATACATTCTTCTGGTGTTTGCTGAAGAGGTAGGTTGTGGCACACTGCCAGGAAGTGTGGTTTATTAAGTGAATTATCTATGGTAAATGCAAATTTTGAAGTTATGAGGCACTTGCATACTTCACAATTTTAGACAGCTTTCTGTGGTTCTGTCTGCTTGTGCATTTATAGTTGATATCTTAAAAATTTCAATGTTGCCAAAAAATGAACAAAATTAGTTCCTAAAAGCAAAGTTAGTTTACCCCTTTTTACAGTTATTATTTCATCGCATTGTTGACTTATTAGGCTTTTTAAATGCATTAATAGTTTCAGTCAGTTGACTTTTAAAGAAGCAACCAAATCCTTAACCGTCCATATTCTGGCATGACTGCTATTGAGAAAAAGTGCTTCTAAGAAACCTCACTGTTCTGAAACACAACTGAGGGATATTGTTGTGTGATTAGTAAAACATGTACAGTATCATTTGATCTTTCATTTATAGCTAGGGAAATTTTAAACATAATTTAAAACAATTTCTGTAAATTTGTAACACTTGATATGGTTTTATTCTAAGCCAGGCTCCAGTAGTATCTTTATTTTCCTCCTATAAACAGATGAAGATGCAAAATTAGATTCGAAATTGGACTTTCCTTTGATTTGACAGGAACAAGGCAGTGGAAATTTGAGCCATCTTGGCTGGGTGGTGTCAGTTTCTACATAAGATTTCACATATTGATTTTTACATTGAAAACATGCCTGTTAAAGGAAGCTGTCTGTCTTATTTCAGCTGAGATGAAGATACTTGCTTCAAAAGAGTGCATGTTCACTTTAGACCTTGAATTATTTTATCTCCTGCCCCTGGCAGTTCCTCAGAGCCTGTATTTATTATTATTTTAGTCAATTAATAAAGGTTATGTTGAACCTTTGAGAAAGAAATGAATGCAGATAGTAGTGAAAGGAGGGAAATGTTATTTACTTAAGAGATTTATTGGTGTTATTAAGGAAGCACACATTGACCTATGTGCTGTGTATGCTAATATGTTTTCCATGTGCTCTTCATGTGTGTGGTGTACATTCATGTAATCTGGGCCTGTGGTCCCATTTTAGGTCACTTTTGGTTAGCTTTTGATATCCACATCTCATTAGTCTCCCATACTTGGTGGAGAACTCTTGAAATTTTATTCTTTTCCCATGCTGAAATACAAATTTGCCTTTAGAAATGTGATCAGTGGGCAAGAAATTGTCATGCTTACATTGGTACTTCTTGTGCATAGTCACAGTTTTGTTACCTTTGTTTTTTGTGGTTGGTCTGACTTTGATAGAAGAAGAAAGTTCTGAGACTGCATCAGCAGCTTTGGAGAGGGGGTCCAGTACAGGAAGGTGGAATGCGTTACCAAACGAACAGGGTATAAAAGCCTCCAGACGTTTCATGGCCACTTCCATACTGAAGCTGGGAGCTGTGTTGTGTATATTGTATCAGCTTTTAATCTCAGAATCGCCAAGGGAAAAGCTAACACGCGTCTTTTGTCTGTTGCTTTGAACCATTTTCACAAAGCTGCCCTGCCTTTCAGCTTTAGAGGGTTGTAAAGGAAACCACTAGATGCAGCTTGGGAAATGTTTGATTTTGCTCAGAAGAGGCTAGAATTGATCGTACTGACCTAGCTGAGGTCGGGTTTTCTGAGTACTTGGTGAGTATGAACTCTCCTCTGTAAAAATGGGTTGGAAAATAAATTTTCAATCACTTACAGAAGCCTAATTCCATTTATTTATTTATTTATTTAATTAATTAATTAATTAATATAGCATGAGTTCAAAATCTTAAAACATGGTAGGCCTACATAATGATTACACCGTGAATTGTCTGTGATATACCTCCAGGTGCTTTCAGGAGAACTGTGGTTGTTACAGGACAGTTTCCTTTTGGGGCTTTTAAAAACAAAGGAACCAGAGTATCTTAAATAATGCTATGAGCATTGTATCTGCTTTTCAGGAATAATTACTGATTAATGTTGTCTGGAGCTTCTCTTTTTTTAAGGCCATTACACACTGTTGAGTTCATGTTGATGAGCGTTTGAGGTCTTTTTGAAATTGTTTCAGAAGCTGACTAGCATTTAAGAGATGTAATCTTCCATTCCTTTATAAAACTCTGCTCACTAACTTTATGGGAAAATATCAGCATCAGTTATAACAGGAGCTGATGCTGGAAATTTTAATAACTGGGAATAGCTATAGACAGCCTTTAGCTATGTATTTGTATTTGAAGTTTATATGAACCTGTTGATCTAAAATGAAAGAAAATGACTTTTCTTTAAAATGTTGAAAGACAGATTACATGTTTGGCAGTTACGGTGTTGCAGTGCCGGTAGAGATCTGACTTAAGTTTATAGAGGTAGTAACCAGGGTAAGAGGAAATTAATTGAAATGTATGGTTTCCACCCATCAAGATTATAGATGATAGATATACTTAGGATCACATGGATCAGAAGAAATTAGTTCTGCTTGTGCAGAAATGCAAAATGTAAGCTGGAAATTTAATTAAAAACCGCAATCCAGCATAGCTCATGTAGTCACTGTTAAATCCTTTTTTCAGCAGCAACTGCCCCATGCCCATTTTCAGTTGTCATAAAATTCTGGAGGAACATCCAGGCACTGCCTTTGTGAATTATTTGAGAGCACAGAATTGCCAGAGGGCCTCTGGGTCCCAAAGTCTGGTCTCCAGCTGTTGAATGCAGCTATACAGTAGATTTCTGGTTTTAAGAGATTCATAAAGTATCTCTTTGACCACCATGACATACAACTCAGAATGCTTCCTAGTGCCACCTATTAAACTCTAGACATCTGTTCATTTCTAGGACACACAGTATATTAGTATTAGGTTCCAAATATACCAAAATAACAGTTTGTTTTTTACACTAATCCTTTGTGGTTTAATTTATTAGGGTGGGATAACAATCACTTTTCTCAGAACTTAGTCTCCTCCTGTTTCACCCCACAGGTGACTTCAGTCTTTGGGCACTGAAGAGGAGCCAGGCAGAAATCTTGTTTAAAAGAAGCCAAGAATCTGCCCCATGGTTGTGATCGTCCCAATCACTCTGTTCAGGGCTATTGAGTTTATTCTGTGAGGAGCAAATTGAACTGCAGCATTATAGTTGGTGCATTCCTTGATAGGAATGGCATAACTATAAATAAGAGTGCAAAACCATCAAGGCTTTTATTAGATAGTGTTCAGTATTTGGAAGTGGCATTGTAGCTCTTTTCACAAATTTATAATAAAACAGATTCTAGTCCAGTAGTGCAAGCCATTGAACAACATCCTGTAAAATCACCAGAGCCAAGGAAAGTGCATCCAGAAAATTTGGAAAAGCTGAGCAGTGAGTCTCTGCTCTATTAATGCTGTTTATATCCCCAGCCTCTCCACCTCTCCCTCCAGATTTTATTTTTATTTTTTTTTACTTCTGGAGAAGTTTCAGAGACAAGAATATTACATAAGTGTTTTGTCTCTAGTTTATTAGATTACCTGTGACGACTTAATGTTGTACAATGCAGAACTGTGGGCTGGACCTGGATTTTGTTATGGGCTGCAGGGGAAGACAGGTTAGGAAGACAGTTGGATGTACAGATGGGCAGGTGGACTATGCTGTCAGCCCTGAACAGTCAGATTGCTGTTGCAGCTTGAGGAGGTAAGAGCAGATTGATGGTGGTGGGCAGTGGTACCCCAGAAATGGTCACTGGCTCCCATCACTAGCAGCTTCAGCCTGATCCTCTGCATTGGGTTGTGGTAGGCAGCAATATTTTGCTCCTCAAGCAGTGGGTGCTACCTGAAAACTGCACTCTGCCTTCTCCAGGAAAAAGGTGCTGGGTAGGCTGGATAGAAATGCTGGGAAAGCCAAGCTTTAGGGTAGGATGTTGTGCTGTCTGTGATGGGATTGAATTAATAGGCACTGGAAGAAGTGTATAAAACTAATACTAACTGGTATGGATTTGTGGAAAATTTATCTGATAAAATTAACTTGATAATGTTTTTACATGAAGTGACAAGTTCAGTTGATGGATAAGGCTTAGGTCAAGTATTTAACCTTTCAACACCCATTTTTGTTCATGAAGTAGACAGAACAAAGCAAAATCAGGATCAGTTTTGACCTGGCTAAATGACAGGGGCTTAATGTAACTGTAAATATGGAGCTGTCATTGTTTAGCTGGGTTTGTAGATAAGCTGCTGGCTCTTCACTGATCTTTTTATTGGTGACATAAACCAAGTATCACATTACCCCTGCCAAGCTCTGAAGAGTCACAAAACCAGAGCTTGCGAGGCCTGAAAGGACCCCTGTGGTCAGGCAGCCTGACTTCCTGGGCAGTGCAGGCATTAGGACACTTCTGAATTAATTCTTGTTTGAACTGCAACATAAAAAAGCATTTTGTGTGAATTTAAAAATCACCAGTGGTGGAAAAATCATTCCTTTCCCCACCAATGACATGCAACAATTAATGGAATGACAAATAACGGAAAGAGACAGTGATGTAGATAGGTTGGTAAGACGAGTCTGGTTGATGGCAATGATGAAATCGAGTCATCCTGATAGGAAACATGAATAACTCCCACAGGCGTGTCCTGTGTGAAATGTGGCAACTCTGAATAGAGGGTCGCAGCAGATAATCAGCTCAACATGAGTTCTCAGTGTAGCAGTATGCTTGGAAAGGACTAGTGTGATTCCTGGGTATTAAAAATGAGATGCTCTGCCTAGGAGTAGGGCTTATGTCATGTATTTACCACTGGTACAACTGCTACTGGAATACACTGTTACTGTCCGTGAATCAAAGGTGATGTTGACCAGAGAAGAGCCAGAGAAATCTATAGTGGACTGACAAGTGTATTTATTTGTTTTAGGGTGTCAGTAAGAAAGTTAGGAGCAATTCTAGAATCAAGATTATACTTTTTTCCCCCTGAAAAATAATCTGTAGTTCAACACTGAATTGTTTCAGGGAAGTCATTTGGCTTGGGTTACATAGCAGTCCTTCCTTGCTAGCTCCATAGGATGTGAATCAGTTTCACAGAATTGTAGAATAGTTTGGGTTGGAAGTGTCCTTTAAAGGTCATCTAGTCCAACCCCCCTGCAATAAGCAGGGACATGTTCAACTTGATCAGGTTGCTCAAAGCCCCATCCAACTTGACCTTGAGTGTTTCCAGGGATGGGAGATCTACCACCGCTCTGAGCAACCTGTGCCAGTGTTTAACCACCCTCATTGTAAAAAATGTCTTCCTTATATCTAGTCTGAATCTACCCTCTTGTGGTTTAAAACCATTCGTTACCCCTTGTCCTATCACAACAGGCTCTACTGAAAAGTCTGTCCCCATCTTTCTTATAAGCCCCTTCTAGATATTAAAAGGCTGTAATAAGGTTTCCCCAGAGCCTTCTCTTCTCCAGGCTGACAACCCCAACTCTCTCAGCCTGTCATCACAGGAGAGGTGCTCCAACCCTCTGATTACCTTTGTGGCCTCCTCTGGACTTGCTCCAACAGGTCCACGCCTTTCCTGTGCTGAGGACTCCAGAGCTGGATGCCATACTACCAGAGAAGTGTAGAGAGGGAGAATCACCTCCCTTGACCTGCTGGCCACGGTTCTTTTTACGTGGCCTAGGATACAGTTGGCTTTCTGGGCTGCCCACACATTGCCAGGTCGTGTCCCAACTTTTCATCCTCCAGTACCCCCAAGTCCTCCTCCACAGGGCTGTTCTCAATCCCTTCATCCCCCCAGCCTGTATTGATACCGGGGATTGCCCTGACGTGGGTACAGGATCCATTTCACTTGCTGGTCAGAAGATTAGCGATATTTCTAGCTATGTGTATTTGCATAGCGGCCATCTGACAAAACCATGGCTTTCATATGTCAGATTCTGGGCTAATCTATGCACCATACAGTACTCATGAAATCCCTTAAGGTATTGCACTTTGAGAACTCCAGAAGAAGTCCTGACAAAAAAAAAAAAAAAAAAAGGGTGATTGAAGTTGGCTGAGCTGCAGCACTGCTTTCATGTCAGTTGGGATCACCAGTGCGTCGCTGGCTCACACTGGTGAGCTTGTTTTGGGATAGTCCCTCCTGCAGCGCAGTCACCTACACATCAGTGCAGTATTGCCATATTTAGCTGACCAGATGGACCCCACTAGTGCTTACCTTAGCAGCAACCTGTGGCCTAGAGTTTTTCCCCCTCACAAGCTTGAAGGCTTTTTTGGAGACTTGTCTTGTATGAAATGATACATTGTTGAAGACCTGAATGTAATTGAGAACGTCTGTAAATCCAAATAATTTCTCTACATATATTACTCTTCAATAATAAACTGTGGCAGCTGGGGAACTGCTTTATTTATACCTGCCATGTCTTATTTCCAGGCTGAAATACCAACATGTGTATTTGATTTCTTTTTAAAAAGGTGTCTTCCCAGCTGCAATACACAACTCCTTCAGGCCAGAAGGAAAGATACCTTTTTTGGAGCTTTTGTCATTGTCATTCCATTGTAGGTCTGTTATAGGTGCTGGTTTTGGCATGATCTCATTAGCTGAGCATTTGCCATATCACCAAGGCTCTATTTGATTTTTAAGTCTTTTCTTTCCAGCATGACTTCTGCTGTTTCACAACAAACCAAACCAAAATACCTAACTCAAAAAAGCAATTAAAATTCTTGTCTTTTTTGCCCTTCGTTGCCAAATTAGCTTTGTTTGAGATCTCTTATAGTATAGTAAAATAAAAATAAACCTTGATCTGATGTAGTGCTTTGAAAAAAATCCTATGTACTGGGCTATGCTGTCAAATATTGATTTTATATATTGATATATAAGATATTGATTTAAATATAAACTTCTAGAGACACATCTGGATACTTATCTTAAAAAATAGATAGTACAATGCTTTATTAGCTGATGTAACCGATTTCATATGTTAAAAAAGCAAATGAAAAACATGCCTAAGCAATGTAGACTTAGAATTATTTTGCAAAAACAACAGTTTGAATATAGAATAAAAATATAAAATAAAGTCAAAATGCTAGAAATATCAGGCAAAGTCTGGATTTAGTTGATGGTATGATTTTTCAGTCTGAATGTGCAATGACTTTTACCTAATAAAAAAATGAGTGAATAATCAGTTGTTTCTAGCAATTAAGTGATCTGCCTGCAGGATGATAATTAAAATGAGTCATGCATGTAAAAGGAAACTGAATCTTTCTCTCCTTTGAGTCATTTTTCTTCCATAAATTTGTTGTCAGAGTGGCTTGCTTTATAATTCTGCCAGAAATGGATATACCAGTATATTAAGTCATAAAAATGCGGGGTACAACTTCAAAGCAACTTCAGTGTACAAATCCTATGTAGAGCTGAAAAATTCAGCACCTGATTCATGTTACTGGAGCTTAGAACGTGCAATTTTGTAGGGTCAGTAGGGAGAACCAGAGATCTCCAAGGGAATGGTGAGGCTTGCAGAATTAGCTCATGGAAAGTGATGCTGCTTCTCTCTGGCCTACGTTTGGAGCGGATGTACTTGCCTGGTGGGTGCTGGTCATCTCTACCAACATGAGTTCCTCTCCTGAGGACGTGTAGGTAAAAGATCTGTGTGTGATCTGTGTGTAGTGACACAGCATATTGGTTAAAGAGGTGGTGCCATCACCTCCCTTTGCCTGCCAGTTGGGATGCTTGCACTGAAAATGGATGACCTGTATTCACATCTCTCTGCAGGCTGGGGGACCCATTTGTGGTCACCACCTCTGAGTGTTGTGTCCTCACCACCGGATACAGAATTGTCCGAGATAGAGGAGTTGGAGGATTTTTCCCCCCTTATGGAAGCTGACCGACTCATGTTGAGAGTAAGAGAGCCAGGAGGAAGGAGAAAAGGTTCACGGAACCTGACTCTATGCGTCTTTTCAGCTGGTGCTTTCAGTCAGTACTGGGGAGTTACTGTTTGTGATCCTTATGCTTAGGAACATGACTGGTTTTAGGTGACGTCTTAAACACATGAATAATGTAAAATGTCCAAAGAGTCTGAGGAGTGCAAAGCATCACATCCATCTCATGATTTATTCAGAATTTCAGGTTGTTATCTGCGATTGGTGATGAAGGCAGGTGTTGGGCTTCTGGTACAGTTGTGCATGTGAAGGCTGCCCATGTTTTGACACCGGTGAAAGAAACTCTCCAGCCAACAAAGAGCTGGGTGCTGAACTGTCAGTGCTGTTGGGCAGGTGGGCAGGCTGGCTGCTGCCCTGTTGTCTCGTTAGACTTGTATTTCAGAAGCTAACTTCCTCCCAATACTAATTTTAGGTGCCAGCGTAAGTAACTTGATGTTAACTTTACACACCCAATTACCAACTGTGTTTGAAAATTTCACTCACGGTATCACCAGAACAAGGGAATTACATGGCATTTGCTAGTATATTTTGGAAGTATGTGATATGATGTATCCTTTGTTTGTCACCATGAGACATTCCTCATATTCAAGGCTTGATTATTTCCAAGGAGTTCAAAAACAGTGGCTCCAGTAAAAGTCAGTAGAGTGCTGCTTGCTATCGCTGACCACTTTTTATCATAGATCAAAGGGAAGTAATCTTGGTTTTCTTAAACATGCTAGGATTAAAGGTAAAATTCAGCTATTCTCTATCATATGTTTTCCTTTTGGTGCTTGCTTAAGAATGTTTACTTGGAGCTGTGCTAACACGTTAGATTTTCCGAAGCAATTGTCAGAAACAGATTTTTTTAAAAAAAATATTTTGTTTTCTAAAATTGGTAATCCTCTCCTGACGAAGTGTAAGACAAGACTCTGCTCTCTGCTAGTTGAGAAAATGAGATTTATCCAGTAATTAACTTCAAATATTTAATGAGGCAAATTTTTCAGAGACCTTTTGTTTGTTTGTTTGTTTGTTTTGTGGTGTTTTTTGTTTTTGTTAGGTAAGATTGAAAAGATTTTAACTGAGAAAATTGGTTTAAATTAGTTTCTCGGATCATAAAGACTCAGAAATGGCATTCAGACCACCAGGTTCCTCCTTATAATTAAACCTTAAAAAAAGTTACTTCATGTGTAAATGTTGTCACTCACTAGTTGACTATTGTGTATATTTCCACATCAAAGGAAATGGGCTGCAAATAGTTTTTTTTTAAGGCTAATTGGCTTATACTTTCTGCAGACTGAAAATGTTAATGTTTAAACACATGGAATCAAGATGTTAACTTCTCTTTAAGTTATTATTCAGACTGGTTAAATATTTTGCCAATTAAGAGGCAATAGATTTTATCTGACCCTGCAGAGTGGGGTGGGGATTGTTAGAGCTTGATCATTTATAAGCTACATGTGATGTAAGAGGCTAATGTTTATTGACTGAACTCTTGGGTTTAAGACAATTTTTTCTGAAATACAGTGGGATCTAATTTTATTTCATGTTGTTAGAGAAGGGTTGTGGAGTTTTTTTTCCCCAAAATATTGAAAATACTTCAAGTTACTGATGCAGTTAATTAAAGGTCCGTGGAGCTTTGCTTGCTAGAGATGCAGATGACAGATGCACAGACACAGAAATACAGATCCTTTGGAAGTGTATTAATTTCGTTTAAAACCAGGTCTTTCGTGGATGGCCTTAAAATCTGGAATATCTTGGAGACTGTTTTGGATTTATCGTGCGTTTACTGGGAAGTTCTGGCTTCAGTGTATTTAGTGTGTAAGCAGTATACTAGCCACATGAGGATTAATTAAAACTATGACCCCATCAGATTTATTTTTTTTTGGAACACCTGTAAGAGGAGTTTGACACAGAAAGAAGAGCTAGAAAGAAAAGAATCAGGTTAATTTGGCATCTGAATAGGAAAAAGAGTGGGCGTTTTTTGTTGTTGTTTTTCTGTGTTGTTGGTGTGGGGTTTTTTTGGTTTTGTTTTTTTGTGGTAAGGCGGCTAGTTGTATCCAGGGAAAAAAGAGAAACATTTTTCTGGGAAGGTAAGTCTTTCTGTGGTTGGGTAGGAGCGAAGAAGTGGGGCTCTGCTAGACATACAGAATGGCCTTTTCTTGAGTGTTTTTCCCCTTTAATTTGGAATATTGATTATATTGAAGGAACATAACTGAGGAATGCCTTCTGACTCAGTCAACTAAAGCATCTCACTGTTCCCAACAGAATCCAGTGCAGGTGTGTTTCAGGAAGCTTGATGTAGTTGCTCCTTGATGAGTTGCGGCCAGTGGTTCGCTCATGGCATGTGCATTGCTGGACTGAATGCTGTTACCCTACTTACACTGTTTTTGTTAATATGCCTGGCTTTCTGTGCAATACGACTTCATACCTTTATGTTACTGCCGGAGTTACAGGAATCTTTGTGTCTTTATCTCATCTTTTACAAGAACTATTGGATTTATACTACCAACTTGCAGTAAATTTCTGATAACTAGGTGATGTTCTTGAAAGCTTCGTAATTCTTTATAAAAGGGTGGTTTGTTTTTATTTTTGGTTTTTTTTTTGTAAAATCTCCACCCTCTCAAGGGACGAGCTCACCAATTTTCTTACTTGCAAAGAAGGATGCAAATGAAATCTTATCTGAAAAAAAGATGTTTTTATCTAGATTGGGACAGGAGGTTCCTCCAGTGTCACAGTTTACTTTCTTATCACTTACAAGGATAAAGGTCTGTTTTCCATAATGGCCAGCTGTTCATGTTCCCTATCAGGAGAGAATTTAGCTTCAGAGTGTATCCACCCTTGCAGTAGTGAAGCTGGGGTATCAAGTTTACCCTGGCATAATTTTGGCACTCTCCTTTAAGTAGTAGTATTCAGATGGCATGAGGCAAACAATTTTTTGTTTGCTTTTTTGGTCATTTGACCATTGAAGAGCTTCTGCTGATGTTCAAACCAGTGGTAAATGGGCAGATCTTTTTAAGCGTTGTTTCTCTGGATGTAAAAATCTCACAACAGAAGTGGTTTATGACTTGGGGCATACTTCAAGTGATCAGATATGTGTTCAGATATGGTCAGAGAAATTAGTTTGTTAACTGGTGGATAAGTTTAGGCCATTTAAATTCATGTTCATTAATTAAGCTTTTAAGTCTAAACCACTATTTAAAATACATGTGATATTCTAGCAGATCCTAGATGCTTGCGTACTGAAAGTGAAAGATGCAGGTTTGTGTTTTGTTGTAACAATTAGTATCCTAAAAAAGTAGGTCAGTAAGTCATTAGCAGTTATTGTATACTTTAAACTTAGTTTTCTCAAACAAATGAAGATAAATGGCAGGCACTAGGTATACTATTCCATGGAAGCATCCTATTTTCTAACTAAACTGTGAAATGTACATTTGTCCCTGAAATGGGATAATTTTATGCACACATTTGTAAACTACTTCCATTTGTTGGTTACTGCACAGAATACTGTGAATATATCTGTGTTAAAATATTTAGGACACATGATGCTAGCATTCCCTGGTTACTTAATTTACAGATGTTTTATTTTAATGAAATAGTGTGCTACAAACTTAACCAAGTTTGTGTTACTCAACAGGGAAATGGTTTTGTTTATGTTAAGCTGTTAAACTTCAGTCAGTTAAAACAAACAAGCAAGCTAATAATATTTTTAGGTAGGTCTGTCCTAAATCTGAGAGAGTTCCTGTTTATCTTCTGCCAGGACTGCATAAAGCCTTAGCATGAGCTATTACCAAGGCTGAGTATTTGTTCACTACTGCAGTCCTAATAGAAAGCAGAGATGTCTGGAATCATCAGAAAAAAAAAAAATTGTGGACCTGACTCTTGTCAAATAGTACAAGAAAAAAGATTGATGATGGGGCAAATTAGAGATGTTCTAAAATCCCATAGATGAAGCAACCTTTTCCAATGGTACTTGAAGAGGGCAGTCTTGAGAGCAGCCCAGTGTCTAGATCCCCGGAACTGAGTGAGGGCATACCCTGGCCCTGCTCTTGACCAGCCCTGCTCTTCGCCTCTCCCAAACTAATTCAAGAGAGAAAATACTGGGTTTTTAAATGCAGTGTCTTGTCAGGAGGATGGCTGATACGCTGGCATAAAGGAGACAGGACGTGAGCGGCCAGGCGCAGGGCAGTGGGAAGGGCGGGCAGGAGGGAGAAGGCCTCTGTCACGTTTCTCTTTGGGTGGCAAGAAGCCTTCAAACTTGTTTGGATGCTACTGAAACCACACCCTTGGGGTTACATGCAGGACTCTTTCTTCTACCAGATGCTTTCCTTTCGGGTGTAAAAGGGGCTACTCATCATTTTGATCAAAGGAGTTTAGTGGATACAGGAGACTACAAGATGTATGAGAGCTTTAGGAACAGATCTCAGCCTCGGCTGCCTGTAAAGGCCGTGACATGACTGATATGAAACCAGCCTTGCTGCTCCGCTTCAGATCAAAGCTTTGCGGTCTGCTCCCCATCTTATTTCTCCTTCCAGATAATTGGGGACAAGCACAGCAGGACACTGTCTGTCTGACACATCTAAATAAATTCTTAATGCAGAGATTCCTCTTCAAAGCATTCCCCCTTTACCCTCCCCAACAGTTATGTTTCGCAGATGGAAGGACGCCATTTTGTTTTCACAACTTCTGTCATTGCTGTTTGATTCTCCCCTGGGTATCTCTTTTTCCAGGATTACAGTAGCAGTAATGTTAGTTTTGGAAAGAGGACAATAAGCTGGTCTGTTCTTGGAAATCAAAGTAGTGCTTTATGCAACAAAGAGAGCTGTGGTGCTGTGGCCCCTGTACATAGTACTCTGGATTGAGGAGTGTCTGGGAGACGTGGCACTGGCCACGCTAACATGAGCATTTCCAGGTGCAAGGCTACACTCTAGAAAAACATTAACGGAGGATGCAGTTGCTGTCAGTGAGAAGTAAGTGATATCACAGAAACAAAGCCTAGCTCCTCCTGAGACCTATCAAAATTCTTGCTCTCTTGCAGAGACATACTTGGTTGAGTTACTTATCCGGTGACTGTGGATGTCTCCCTTCCGTGTCCTTATCTGCTCTGGGGATTGTCCACTTCTGCATCTGTTGGTGGTAGAGAGCTACTTCTGTTGGAAGGGATCTTCCTGATTTGGTTCAGCTGACGGACATTCCAGGGTCTGCTCCATTTATGTGCCACTCACTGAGGTGTCACACTGCTCCTGCCTACACGAATACAGGCATGTGCTGGTGAGTACATCAATACTTGTTATTAAAGCTGCAGTTATTCCTGACCTGCAGAGTGATTTCCCTATGCCAGGGAAATCATATTTTCCTGTTGCTTTGTGAACTGTCCACCCGCTTCTCATGTGTATGTGAAGGAGGATGGACCAGTGCTTGTGTGATGGTGCTGGTGGGCTCTTGCAGCTGCGTGGAAGTACGTAGTGCATCATGAGTCCTGCCAAAGAGTTTGCAATCAATTAATGATACTCCTGTTCTGCCAGCCAGTGTGTGAGGACACAGTGGGAACTGGTGGGGGTTTCTTTTGCCTTTTTTTTTTTGTTGTCGTTTTTTAAGGCTCTATTTATTTGGAGAAGACTTTTTTAAATTTTACTCATCATTTCAGTGGTCACATGCAATGGAACAAAAGATAGGACTGCGAGAGTGGCCCTGACGCTGTTTTTATACATTTCTGAGTGGAGAACTTGTTGCTCTTTGGTTTGTTTAACAAAACACAGACTTTGCAAATGCACCTTGGCAGAGGGAGTTGCCTGGTGAAGGCAGGCTTCCATCTGGGTTCATACGGATTTAAAAGGAGTGTTTGGATGATGTGGTACATTGCTGAGCTAGGCTTCAGAAAGATGTCAACAAGTGTTGTACTGGTTTATGTGAAGTCCAGCAGTTAAATACCATGTTAAACATGTGAAGCATAACCTTAACAACTTTTTATGAGAGTTTTCTACAAAAGTATGGTGATATTATACTGATGATATTAACACATGCAAGAAAAGTATTCTTTGCAGGGATTCCAGCATTAAATGGTTCCTTAAGGTACAAATTTTATTCCAGCCCCACAGTTTATAGATTGTGACTTAATTTCTCCCAACAGTGTGTTAAAATGTCTTGGCGTATCTTGAGATCTGTTGCATCTCCACTGGGAGATTTTATTTGAATTTGAGAACTTCCCTAGGAAAAATAAATGTTTCTAAATCATGAAACCATTCCTTGTAACTGTCATGGCCATTCACTCTCTCATATTAATTTGCAAACTGTTTCTCCTTCATTTTAATGTCAATATTGAGTTCTTTAGGAACTTTCTGCCCTGAGTAAGGATCTAGTTTTCTGTGAAGTGCTAGTTCAGTATTATGCCCTTTCCTTTTTCAGTCTTGGTCCTTATTTCCTGCAGATGTTATCAGCTTATCTAATTTGTGAGGGAGCACAGGAGAGGGAGAAAAGCTGAGGGGAGAAGAGCAGACAAAGGAGGGGGATGCTTATTTAACATGTGCTGTATGTACACACCAGAAGACTATTTCTCTGCTCTGCCTCCTGTAGGCACAGATCCCGTTCTAACAGATCTGTAGACCTTGATGTAAGGAAAAAGGGAAAACTGTCGTGTTTACCTGAAACTTTATTTTCTTTAAAGGATAAGTTTTCATCAACTAAGTCAGATTAATCTTGCTAAAAAGTGGAAATTGACCTTTTAGAGTTTGAATTTGTTACTGGGTAGAACTGTGTGTTTTGCAGAATGCGAAATTAATTGAAGTACACTTAAAATAATCTGCTATTTAGGAAACCACCTCTTACTGGAAAATACAAGGGTTATGTACTATGATTCAGCTTTACAAAAAGTGGTGATGTACAAGGAAAGTGACCAACAGTATTAACAGATTTGGCTACAAATGAAAAGCAGGTATTTCATATTTAATTTTTCTTTGTGGCAGGTTTAACTCTTGTTCCATTGATTAACGGTGAGGAATTTGATTCACTGTTACCTTTTGATTTTTCCAGCTGTACTCTTATTCCTGCTCAATCTGTGCTGTCTGTGGCTTGAGGCTATTGCAGGCTTCAACATAGATGAGAAAGCAAACAACCCCTGCCATCCAAAACCAAACTAAAACAAAGTCCTTCTCAAAGAGTTTTCCTTGCCTTTTTTCCTCCCTGCTGTGACATACATACTCTATCTTGGGATTTGAGATATTCTTTATTCAAGTTTTATATACTATTCCTACCCATCAAGCTTTAAAGTACTAAGAGTTAATGAACAATTAACTGCCTTTGCTACTTACGTAGGACTGAACTACATCTTTGTGGGATGTCAAAAGAAAATTAGTTTTCTTTATAGTTTCAAAAACAGGGAATGATTTTGGTAATGAGAACTTTACATCCAGTGCCTGGAAAATTTCCAGAAATATTTGAGACACACAGATAAAATTTTTGAAGTGAAACCTTGGAATTCAAACATTGTATAAAAGCATACTTTCTATCAGTAATATGCATATACTTCCATTCTATCTTTGTCTTTTGAGCATTTTATTCTTGCTCCTTCCCAAGCTTCTTTACTTTCTTTCCATTCCTGGACTATCACCATTCTCTGTCTTTGTGATCCTTGAAAAGAGGAAATGCAGATGATAACATTTTTGAACAAAAATTGGTGAGGTTTTTACAGGGTAACGTGTCAGCCTTCATCTTGTAGAGTTACATCATGTTGGAGATTCTTTTGCTTAATTTGGGATTTGCTTAGTTTTAAATCCCAACATTGACTTCTGAAGGCAGTCCAAGGCATATGTTTTCAGTGTGCCCTCAGTTACTAGCAGTCAAACTTGGTTTAGAAGCTTATTTGCAATGAGGCAAACTTTACAGTAGGACACTGGCACTACACTGTAGTTTAAAAGAGGCCGTTTATTTACTTCTGGAAAATGTGGGAACTGTGAAGGAGCCAGTGTTGCCAATTTGCTGTAATCAAAACCCAATGAGACTCATTGTCACGAAGAAATAAAAACATACACTACTGTAACAAAAGTTTTAGAGATGGGCCTGGTGAGATTATTTTTAGACATGTAAATTAGTTGAGTGTTATCAGTAGCTCTTTTACTTGAACTGCAGCCAATGATTTGCCAATTTTTCTGCTTAGCCACTTAAAGATTAAATAAGGGTGTTTTATAAATAATTCTTTTTCTGTCTAGAATTTTTGTTTTCAAGATCTACAGATATGAAATAAATCATTAAAAAAAATCACAGTTGATTTTTTTCAACAGTAGAGAAGCACTGCAATATGCTGTCTGTTAAACAGATTTATGAAGAAGATCATTGAAGGCTGCTGAGCATAGGTCTACCAAATCATTATACAAATACAAGCACAGTCTTTGTCAAGCTTTATGGATCACCTGCTTTTAAAATAGGCCTCAAAAGCAGAGAAATTTCAGATTAAAGAATAGTGTACTCTATGGTTCTGTGTCTTGAGTTCTGTTGTTTCTCAGATCTGATTTTCCCAGAGCTCTGTAGGGTGTACAAGCAGTAAATTGACTGTATTTTGGTTGCTGTGAACAAATGAGGAATTTGAAAATACAGAAACAAGAAAGCAGCAATTGATCCTGGTGTTACACAGGAACATCTGTCTGGAGTTTCAAAGGCAGCTAGCTATCAGCTAAGGCAGGTTTTCTTTCTGGCTGTATAAGGATTGTGCAAGTTTGTTGTGTCTGTATTGAAGCTGCTGTTGTTCTCCTGCTGTGAAATGACAGATGGACATGTCTGTCCTGAGAGATCTGCGACTTTTGGCTGACTTGTACTTTCTGAATCCATGCATAATAGAACTTGCTGTAGTCCTTCAGGAGGGAAGAAAAACAAAAATAGGAAAAAACCCAATACAAATGAAATATATGGTGCCAGGCTGTATTCTAAAATCATCGAAAGTATATTCCTTTCTTCTTTTTGAAAACAGGTTATTTTTCTTAAGGGGAGCTATCAGCTTTTAGTTTATTTTTGTAAGGATGTAACTTACCCACTGCATATGTGTGTATATAGTTTCCTTTGCCTTGGCTAAAGCAAGTTATGGTGTGATTCTAGAGTACTCATATAGACTACCAGTACTAAAAGTTGGGATCTTGAAAAAAATAATGTTGAGGGAGACTGGATTTATTGAGAGGTCGGGAGGGGAAGGTGTATAATTCAGAAATACATGTTTTGATTTCTACTGACAAGAATTAGTATGTCATTAGAAACATGTTAATTAGTCTTCTAATGACATGAGTTTGCTTTACTTCATATGTAGCATGAATGTATGTTAATTGGGGTAATAAATATATTTTATGTATCTAGAAACAAGGTTTGGCAAAATCTTATTAAAAAACATTGATCTCTGTTCAACTCAGCACAGTGTGTTTTTGTCTTGAACTAAATGATCCCAGCGTTAAAAAAGAAGGAATTAGCACTGGTTTTGGAACACTTATAGGAAAAGTACTACTGAATTCATAGGGATCACTATTATGAAGTGAATCTAGATGCTGATGCTTACTTCCAGTTTGCCGTTGTTTAGTTCAAACACTGGCATTTTTACTTCTATGGTGTTTCCTCTGCAAGTTTGTGAATTGTTAAGGTCTGCCGAGGCAATCCGTTAGTCAAGTATGCACCGCTGTAATTGTTTAAACTGGGAGCTATAAACCATCCTTCTAGACTGAAGGATCTGTTTAAACAAAGTGTTTATTTAAGTCCTGTACAAACAAATACATAATGAAGAGCTATATATTGTAGAAGGGGAAAACAGGGAACGGGCTGAGGGTCAAGGCACCATTTTTCTTTTCTGGGATGTTTTGTTCTCATGAGAATGGTAGGTACAGATTTTTAAATTACTAGATAGAGAGCTATTAATTTAATTAAATATTTGTCTTGCCTTTCCTCATGCTGCGCTTTAGACAGATGTGTTAAAGCTCATCCCTCTATTACCTTTAGTTCTGTACACACTGGTGGAAGGCACCAGTTGAGGCAGTGCGGTGTGCAGCTATTACACCGACACACTGCGATGTATCAGTGGAAGCATGTCGCTCCTGAAGAGAGAATCGGAGTCAACCAGTCAGCATGTCTCTCTTAAACTAGTAAGAGACTGTCCAGTCTAATTCCTTCAGCTGCCATGTTCTGCAAAAAGTTATTTCTTTCTGCTAATACATAACCTGATAAATCAAAACCATGTTCTTCAGTTCAGTATAGTCTATTTGAAGTCCAGTATAGATATTATAACCTTGATCTTGTTCAGTAAAATTTAATTCAAATCCCAAATTCCAGTCTACCTAAATTGATGTTTGCCAAGGATCAAGAATCCTTGCCAGCTGTGTTTCTGATTGGCCCTAAGACGTCATGGTAAAGGCGTGATTGATTTCAGCAAAGTCTTTATTGAATGATAAGGTATAAATAGTTACTGCTGGCAAAAAATATTTCAAATTCTGAATTTAATTAATGAAAGGTGGACATTTGTCAGGAGTAAGGGATAAAGGATGAAGGGATGCCTTCATCCATGTATGTTACTGGGATTCTCTCTAGTATGCTAGTATTCAGTTCAGTTCTTGTTATTGGATTTTGGGTAACTGCTCTAGCACTCTGCTGTCTGATGAGGTAGACATCACTCCATTGCCAGCATTAGAAGATGTGAGGCCTTGTACTTGCTTGAGTCCCATATATGCACTGAACACAGCAAACTGAAATCGTACAGTAACTCTGCACAAGTAATATCACAGGCTCCAAGCTGATCAAGCTAAAAGAGTAAGTATGGATATTTTACTGATAAATGGGTACTGGTAAAAGAAGTGACTCTACTATTATACTTTCAGGGCTACAGGTAGGTTTGAAGCTACAGTGAATGTGTTAACCTAACTCAGCATGTGCAGTAGCAGTTAGCATTCATGGAAAATGGAACCAGAGTGCATAAATACCAGGAATTATCTCTGTTGAGTAAACTGGGGACATAGTTTTGATCACTGTCTCTTGTTCTTCATTTTCTTTCTCTTTAAAAACTTCATACTCTTTAATTTTTCTTCTTTTAAAAAAAAAAAAAAGAGGAACAAGCACTTTCGGATGTGCCTTGAGGGCTAAATAGGTTAATGTGAGCAATATTTACATTCGTGCACATATGGTAGGATTGTTTCTGGTAGTAGTGGCAGGCTGCTTTAACTGATCAGGGCATCACAACAGATACTAGTGGAGTAATGTCTTCTTCATATGCTGAATCCAGTGTTTCAGCCTGCCTTCTAGGTAACCTGACATTTGCATTTACTTCAAGGCAGGTACAAGAAAAAAAGATGACCTTCTTCCTATTCCTTGTTCTGTGTCCTGACAGGCTGTCAGAATGGCTTGTGTCTCTCCTGTCCCGGACAGGGTGAGCTGCCTCCCAGTCTCATGGCGAGTTTCTTAACTACAGGCCTTTTTAGGCACTCATTTGGGAAAACTTGGCAGGAAGGAGACAGTGCTGACTGCAATTGAGAGTTAACAGGGGATTTCCATTAGCACAATAGCCTCCTGCTGTAGCAATAAGGAGTGCCTCAGACCTGAACGATGGAGACACTGGCTTTCTGCACTTTCCCCGCCTTTTTTTTAGTACCCAAGCAGGACCCCACTAACCAAATCTGAATAACTGAACTCTTCACAAGTGCGTTGTTAAACATCTGTTGAACCAGTCTTTTTTATTGCCCCTCAACAGGCTTTTGAAGGTAAGCAATAAGGTTAGTGGCTTAGGATATTTTTTTCCTACTATCTTCTTATTTTTTTAAAAAAACATTTGAACCACTGATATCCCCTCAGGCAGCAAACTAGTGAAATTTTTTTATCTAGATGATCAGGAGTCACCCTTAGTAAAGTTCACTTATTGTTACTTTTTTCTCTGTCGTCTCCAGAGACCTCAGCATACGATTTAAGCCCCTGTGTGATTAGTGTATTGTGCTCTTTCACTGATTTTAATAGCTTACTGTGCTCAGGTAAAAACTGGGATGTTGCTAAACTGAAAAATCAGCATTATCCTTCTCGTCTTTGTCAGGGATTCTTTAGTCTGACTCTTCAGAGTCTTTGGGAGGACAGAACGAAATTCTTTGGACTGGGGAAGGGCAAATGTAAAACTACACTCCCTATGTCTGTCTTTCTATATATTTTTTTTTTTTTTAAAGGTGCTGGGGAAAATGAAAGGAATTGTAAGCCAGTCAATAAAACCTTAAAGAAGAAAGGAATTATAAGCCCGTCAATGAAACCTTAATCCCCACATATTTTTTTAACAAGTTGTTAAACAGTTACTTTATAAGCACCTCTGGGCTAATAAAATTGATAAGCAGCCAGTATAGATTTATCAAGATCAAACTGTGTCAGATAATTTTAATTTCCTTCCTTGGCAGTATAGCTAGCCTAGTAGATAACAGGTAAGCGGTAGATGGATAAGGTATCTTGATATCGTTAATTTTTTCATGCAGTGACTGCATGTGATATTCTTGACTGTGTCTCACACATCATTCCTAGGAAATGGCTGGGGAACTCCACATGAAATCGTTGTAAAATGAACACACAAGTGGTTGAGAACGGGTCTCCAAGTGTCATTAATGGCATACTGACAACTGAGAGGGCATTTCAGATAGGTCCAGTGTATCTTCTGTTTGGTTTTGTTCTGTATTTTTGTTAGGCACTTGGCTAGTAGAATACAGAGAATGTATTTGTGGACAGTAGCAAGCTGGGATGTTGCATTAGGGTGTTGAAATTCAAGAAGAGTACAGAGTGATGACAGTAAATAACTTTCAAGCTATGGTCTGCAGACCCTGTGAATCCACTGGTTGCATATGAGGAGTCGTAAAGGGTAACTGACAGAAGCAAGCCTATTATTAGTAGGCCTAAATTCACTACACAGAGTCCTGTGCCTCAACTGGAAAATTGAAAGGGGTTCCCACGTGGGAAGAAGGTTGGTTGAAAAGCAATTGTTTTGACAATTTGAAGAGACAATTCAAACTCCAAACACGGTAAGTTCAGATTCCAAAAGGTGAGCACAACTTGCTATGTTTTGCATACTTGTTGAAAGAGGAATAAGAAGCTAAAGTAGTCTAGCCAACAAAAACCTGGGGTTTATAGTAGAAGGACAAATATCATCTGAGATGTATGAACAAGGAATGTTGCATGTAAGGGAGTCTAGCTGTTACTGTCTGCTTAGCACTGTTGAGGTCTCAGGTAGATGACTATATACAGCAGCTGTAATAAAGTGCTTTGATAACATGACCTGCAAGAAAATTTTTAAGGAAGTGGCTTTGTTTCATCTCATAGGAAAAAAACCCGAGGGTTGTGGGTGAGACATCTCAGAAGTGAAAAGCTTTATAGGAGATACTGTCTTCCATTAGAGAAGGGCAGAAAAAAAGGAGTATGAGTTGGCATGGATAATAGAAAAATAAGAACTGAATATTCGTGTTTCTGTGGCAGCTGCCTAACCCTGTGTCTATTATGTGATTTAGTCCTCTACATATTCTCAGTAACTCATTTGTGTGCATAGTTAGGCACTGAAACAGATGATTAAAGATGTTGTTGAATAGTTTTTGAAATTAGAGGTTTCCAGAAACAGGTTAGACCCAAAGAAGTATCAAGGAGGATCTAACTATACGTGCTTATATCTCACAGTAGGAATTAGCTGAGATGATCTTTTGAAGTCTCTTCTAGCTCCTGCTATAGTTTTACTAGTATAGGAACAACTTCAGTTAAGGGAAACTAACTGGCTCTTGAAACAAGGTGTAGCTCCACAGGAAGGAGCATTCATGTGGAAAATCTTATGCCAGAGAGCAGTAAGGTGGGGTATTTTTTCAGTGGTCTTGCTTATGACAAGAACCAACAGTAAGATAGTAATCATGGGAATAGAGTTGACTCTGCCTAAAGAAGACAGAGGCATTCTGAGCCGTTTGGACCGATCTATAAGCTTTGTTTCTCCTTAACTGAAGTAGTTGTGCCAAAACTGTTTTTCTCTCGATTTTGTTTAGGTTTACTAGAAGGAGCAGATTCTCATATGTCGTCTAACTGGGGATCAGGGAATTTCAGTTGCTACAGGCATCCGAGTCATGCTAGTTTTCCAGGCTGAAGTATTATTGTCATTCCTGATGGCTGTTGAGCATAGCAGTGAATAGAATTTATGCAGCAAATTCTGTCGAAAATAACCAAATCCTATTTCATGACAAACAGGTGATGACAAAATTAAATCTTGGTCAGTTTTTAATGGTCCGTTTTTAATATAACCATCATTTTTAGAAAAAGTTGTGAAAAATTCCTCTGCACCTAATTCTTCTTGCATTGTCACTGGTGCAATAAGTACCATAACGCTAAAAAACTAACAAACCCCTAAAACACCCGTTCCTGCATAGTTGGATCTGGTTGGCCAGTTTACAGACTTCCAGATAAATATGAAAGGTCTATAGATCTTGATGGAAATTTAATAGTTAACCAAAAGACAAGTAACATTTAAGACATGAAGAAAGCAGAAATCTTGTCCTGAATGACTTCTCACTCCTTACACTGGGCAGGATCTATGTACTGCGCTGGGGCATACACCCTCACATACAGGGTCCACCTGTCCAGTCTTGATTTCCACTGAATTAGAAAAGCTTGCTAGAAGTGGACCAACATTTAACATCTCTGTAGAATACAGCCTCAGCTTTTAAATCTGGTTATACCTAATTTATTTTCCTGTTTGAGAGTTGGCCGTGGATCATGGCTTGTTTCCCAGTAGTGAATGAAGTCACACATATGAGAGAGGTAAAATAATTTTTCTCATTTATAATTTTTGTTTCTCACAATAATTATACATGACTCTGTCCAAATTTGTTGTGTCTTACATTATATCATGCTGTTTGCAGAAATAGTGATTAATGCTGTTTGTGAACTGGGAGAGGAATAAAAGTCTAATGTCTGCGTACATTTTGTGCCTGTTGGTTTGTCTGCCTTCATCTGATATTTGGCATGTCTTCCAGTATTTCATGAGAACAGAAGAATAGCCATGTTCTGGTCAGGCCAAGCATCCATTTTGTTCCATACTCTCTCCAAAGGCAGCTAGTAAAAACGCTTGAGGAGAAAAATGTAAGAAATGTGTGAAATATATATAGTGATTCCTTCCCATGGTTAAGTCCCTTAATTAGTGGTTCAGGGACCTCCTTAGCTAAAGGTTGCACCCAAGCATTTGTGTTTTAAATAACCAGCAGTGGGTCTGTCATTCAAGAATTCAGTTCTTTTTTTTGAGTCCATTTGTGCTTTATGTTTGTCCGATGTCCTGCTGCAATGATTCCATAACTCAAGTATACATTGTGAAGAAAAAGCATTTCCTCGGTTGTTACAGATCTACTATTTAGTGAGCTGCCCACAAGTTTTTGCTGTGATAAATGGTTCCTTGTTGACTTTTCCACACTTGAGTCATTCTGCCAGCCCCTGTGCTCTTCTCCTTCGTGATTTTTCTTCTTTGCTGAAGACTTCCAACCATTTTGGTCTTGGAAGGTTTGACAGGGCTCCAATGGAAGAGTCAATCTCACGACTGTGAAAGCACCACGATCTACTTGGTGGCCAATGCACTGACTTTTTTTATTTTGCTACCACTAAAAGTGAGTTAAGACTTCTTTAATTAACCAAGGTCCTGTGAAGACTGGTTAATGCCTATATTCATATATTATGAGTTAGATGACATGTATGAATTAAAGAGGAACCAGATTGTAATTCTGAAAATGATGATAAGTTCCACAAGTAGTATATTACTGAAGTTCCTCTGTCTGTGTGCTGTACATAGTTATTAATTTTGGCTACTGTTATTTGATGAAAGATACTTCCACAGGCATTTTTGTTGCTGAAAGCACTTGTAGTAACTCTGGTTTTATGTTTTCTCCTTTTATTTTTGTATAAAAATTTTAGAATAATGAAGGCAATCTTATTATAGTATCTTACTTTGTTTGAGAAACATGTTGATGAACAGCTAATGAGGCTGAGAAACATGATGTTAGGTAAAATTTCAGTTAAACAGGAACAAAGTTACTTTAGAATTTAAAATAGCAATTGGTTTTTATTCCAAAGAAAATAATCCATGTACCTGATTGTGAATTAGATCTGAACTGCAACCCAATCAGATTCTCTCCAAGTGCCCTGGCAGTCCAGTTGTGACTCTCTTTGCCCATCATCCAACTATATGTGCCTGTCTGTGGTTTATCAAACACTCTCTTACTCCCCTTTTGGCTGTGCTGCACCTTTATGGCCTTGCACAACGGAGGGAGGGGGTATTTGGCATACACTAGTGGAAAGGACAGTATGCGTATAGCATTGTGGCAGGTTTGGGACGTATAGTAGCGCTATACAGTGCAGAGGATTAGGAGCAGTGGGTAGTGGGAAGAGCTGGACATTGCAGCGCTGCTAATTGCGAGCGTGTTGAGCAAGAGGTAGTGAGTGGTGGTAGGAACTTCAGCGGAGAGGCTGGTGGGATGTGATCTGTGTGGCCTGGCAAAGAAAATGTCTGCGTCGTGTTGTTCACTCCTGCATTAGGAGGAAACCGCATCTTTCTGTGGTATTAGGGGGTAAGGAGCGTGCATAGCACATAGCCCTTCCTGCCAGCAAGTGTCTTTTGTGCAGCTTTGTTACAAGGCATTATCCTCTCCTAGCTGTTAGATTTCTGGGCTGGAATCTGCAGGTGCTTCTTTCTCTATGTAATTTTTTTTCCAGTTGATTGATTTCAGCTGTCAACAGAAAGGCAGACTTCTCACAGCTGACAGAGTACCTCTGTTTTACAAAAATAGGTGTCCAGTTGGAGGAGGGACTGTAAAGCATCCTGTCAAACGTCTTGGCCAGCTCTGAAGCACAAGTCTGACAAAAGTAAGCTTCATTAGTAGCAGAACTCACGGAACTACTTGTTTTAATTAGTTTTCCATAGCTGAGAAATTCTATACCATGTAAGGGTTTATTTCACATGCAAGTTTTCCATTAGCAGACAAACACTATAAATTTTAATTAAAATAATTCAGACTTCTGTCCTCCAAAAGTCAGTGAAATATCTCTGTTTTCTGTGATTTCTTCATATATTGTATTAGGAGCCGTAGCTATGAGAAGGGTCAGGTGGATGACTCCTCTGTCCTTACTGCTTGCTAGGTTGCATGGAGGATACTATGTATGTGCAGTTTGCAACTCTATGCTGGAAGTTGCAGGTTTGTTGCTAGACCATGTCATCGTCTACTACATGTCATTTCAAGCTATGTACCTAGAAGAACTTGAACTGGGGACTTGAAAGACTATGCTGGACAGCAGAATAAAGATGGGGTTGGCAGGCGAAAGGTGGGGCCAGTATGTGGCCTGCTATGAAATACCAAACTTAAAATTAAGGGAAGATACTTTACGGATCTTTCCTCTGCACATTTATCAATGTGGTTTTGAGTTACAGAAGTCAAAAGCAAACCACAGGTTTTGGCAAGTGGGCTAATGCTTTCTGGCCCAGTGATCATAAATGAATACTTAAAAGATGTTTTTTAAAATAAATTGCTTGTACTATTATCTAATAACTCACACTATGTTTAAGTTAGATTATTAGAATCCCTTAGCTCTTCCCTATTTTAATTTTCTTTAGAAACAAAGAGTTCTGACTGGCAAGGTTTATAAGCCCAATAGATCAAATTTAGTGTAATACTAAAATTGTATTTAAGTATTTTTAGTGTTTCAAAATTAAAGTGTTCTATAGTAGCCAGTAATAGCTTAACGTTATTCCCAATTAAACCAGTGTTCAGCACTTTTAAAAAATGACCTTAGAATATGTAATATTTTTGTTGTTGCTTTAGTGTTTTTTTTTTTCTTTGTAGCCAAGTGATTTCATATTATAATTTTATATTTGCTTTGCTGTTGATAAATACCAGCCAAAGAGCAGTGGTTTGGGTCAGAGGCTCTTTGTAGCCTTGTTTCTAGGCATTGTTCCAAAGTACACATCTAAAATGCCTTACAGGTTTTGTTTAGAGCAGGGTCTTTAATGCAAAGATCACCACTGAGTCTTTCTGATGCAATTTTGCAAGTACTTGATTCTTGTTCTTTGCTTCAAACTCAACCTTACGTTTCAGTGGTAGAGTGTGCTTGTCAAAAATACATGTGATTGTCATGTGTACTGTGCTTTAAAGAGGATCAGAGAACTTCTCAATTTTTTCTGAACATGTGATGCTTTTGGAGAAGTCTGATAATGAGAGGAGAGGACATAAGAATTATGTAGAAGGCTCAAGAGATCATCTCACTGCAATGAATGTGAGGCAGAGAGCTTCCTTTGGACTATTTGAGTAATGTTGTACCGTGATCTGCTCCTCGGTGCCCATGACTGAAGTTTATGGTGCATGGTAGATGCCTTTAGGCAGAGAATGAGTAGCCAGGTTTTCATTAATTTGTAACAGAGAGACTTGTGGGAATGTTGTTCCATGCTGTGGAGAGCTTGTAGTGAATTCCTTCAGTGTTAAGCAAGCTAAAAATAATACTCTAGAAAATGTATGCTTTAGCCAAACCCTTTGTTTTCTGAACATCCATTTGAACAGGGGTTAAAACTACACTATGAAAGTCAAAAGAGCATGAATTATCCTCCCTCTTTTTATTGTAATCTTGAAACTATTAAGCTGTTGAATACATTTAAGTAAAGATTTTAGATTGATTATTAATGCTCATGTAGGAATGATTTGGGAAATTTGTCTATGTACAATTTAAAGATTATGTTAGAAAACTCATATGGTTTTGTAAGCTCTTCATATCCTTGTAACTATTTTTATGTCCCCTTCCTGCATGTTGATTCTGTGAGGGGACTGGGGTGGATGAACTAGCCCATCTGTCTGTGAATAGATGAGTTGCTGAGTCTAGTGGCTTCCAGTAGGCAGAGCTAAAGAAGAATTGCACACAAGATAAAACCTGTTTCCTTTGCTGCTATTTGGAGACATAAAGTTTCAAGAAACTTTAATTTCCACGGGAAAGGGAACAAAGATAGGAACCATTGGTACAGCCCTTTAAAAACCATGGTGGAATGGATCATGGAGGGAGAGTTACCAGGGTTGGGGGAGAGAACAGCTCTTGGAGGGAGCAGAGATGATGTAGCTGAGGAGCCAAGCACAGCTGAAGGAGGCTGGTTGTAAGGCAAAAGGAAAGCTTCCAAAAAGCAAGCAGTGGCTTGCAAGGGAGGCATCTTGGCTACGCATGGATTTCTTGATCCGGTCCCTAGGTACATTCAAGTATGGGGGAAACAAGAGGCAGCAAGCTGTCTGTATAGGCTTTAATATTGCTGTGAAAATACAATGTGTTTATGTTCTTTTTAAGGTAACTTTTAAAAATGTAGGTCTGTGTGTCTCTTCCTTGCTTCAGAGAGCAAAGATGTTAAAATGTTGGATGAAGCTGCATAGATGTATTTCAGCTACTGCATCTTCTTGAGGAGCAAATGGTCCATGGCAAGGATGTTCAGGGGAAGAAACCTGCCCGCCCTGAAGGTTTCACACTTTTCTTGCTTGGGAGGGAGGCTTGGACTGGAGTTCTTTCCTGCAGATAAATGGCTGCACATGGTTTTTTGTAAAGGAAAAAAGAAAAAAAAAAAGGAATGACTGGACTATTAAGATGCTGTTCTGCGCACCATCTGTGTGGTAACCAAATCATTAGAGTACTTGGCTGTGAAGGTCCATTTCTGTCCTTGCAAGGTGGTTCAAATTGTCCCGCCTCTCCTGGCCAGAGGGCTGGAGCTGGCAGGTCACCAGCATGGGGCCACCCTCTCTGGTCCCACCGAAGCTGTGCCACTGCACAGCTGGGAACACAGCCCTCTTTGTGCGGTGGGGAAAGGGAGGTTGGCCCTGACCTCATTATTTAGCTCATAGTGCTTAAGAAGAAGAGTGTGGAGATCTCATCTCTGTTCCAGAGACTGTTCTTATGGTGTTAAACAGTGAACAGTTGCAAACCTCATTGTGGAACTCATCTTGATTTAAACGTTTGGTTTTTTTGTATTTGTATTGGGGGGGATGGGTGACAGGAAATAGCTGCAAGCTGACCTAGTATCACTAATTTAACCTGGTATGTGTGTGTGTTCCTGAAAGGGTATGCATTAACTGCATTTGAACTGTTGCATTAACTGTTTTTAAACCAGTTTTACTTTACTAGCCCAGTTCCTTAGGGCAAAGTGTACTTTTGAAATTACTGTGGTGGCTGGTTGTGATTGGTTTTGGTGGCTGTGATATAGTTTGTGTGTCTGTGAATTCATGAAGAAAGAAAATAAAAATACTAGGTGTGAGGTTAAACTGCATAACCCATAAAATGAATTATATGCACATCAAAATGTCTAAGCCGGATGGGTTTTGGTGGTGTGGAGGTCTGTAAATAGAGCTGCTGTCACTCACGTGGATGATGGTTTGGCAAACCTAACTCCTTAACTTAGTTCTGAGTATTACCTAAAAAAAACAAAGATGCATTTATCAGAAAAACCCTTCCTTAAAATTCAAACAGGAAACAAATGGAAATCCCATTAACATTGTGTTGAACTAGGAAAATACTCTTAATTTACAGATATCCTTTTGACTGAATACAGAAATGTGTTTTGTAAAAGGAGGTAGAATTATTGAACTTAAAACTGTTTGAGGCAATGTAAGCATATTAGTTACCCAAAGCACTTCAGCAAAGGAAATGTGCCCTTCATGCTTTTCCTTAGGAATTAATGCTGTACTTTAAGTGGTAGTAATTTCCACAACCTATAAATACAATAAATAATATAAACTGTAATGGAGTAAAGGTATTTTTTTTTTTATTCCTTCCTCTTTTAAGGAGTGTCTCTCATCTCATTACTGCTCATGCCTCATTAGGAAAGAGAGCTGTATTCTATATTCAAAAGCACTAGTAGGAATTTAATGTTTTCTTACACTTAGGCAATGACCTTAAATATCAGTTCCTACTGTTTATTATTTATGTTAATGGTGGCTTTAAAGTCGTACATGATTGCTGCATATATACAGCACAGAAAGTTGCCATGAAAGCTTTTTTGTTTGTTTGCTTGGTTTGTTTTTGTTTTGTAGGAACATTAAAAATGTATTTTGGCCTCATGTTTGGCCTCACAGCTTTCCCACACAAATCTCAAAGTTGTTTTGTTATTCTGCTGAAAGCATTAAGCATAATTATAATCTTGTGCTGAGTTTTATAACAAGGACTTTTGTTTTATAATCTAGATGAAATAATTCCATTTGTTGTATACAGACACTCACAAACTGGGGAATTAAAGAGAAGGATTGTTGCTCGTCTTTACTTTTATGAGTAATTAAAGCATCTTCTCCCACCTCCACCGTTTTTTTCCTTCCCATTTTAGTTTTTTTTAATAATTTATCTAAATACTAACTTAGGACATTCCCACTTTAGATCATTTGTGCCACAAATTGAAAAATATTAGTCCAAAGTTAATGTTTTAAAGAAGTTTTCAAAAAGGTTATCCTTCCATACTGGCAGAAAAATGGGAGTTGCATCCATAGCAGGCTAAGACAAGATTCCTGAAGAAATGCAGGTTTTTAATGAAGTTGAAAGGAAAAAAAAATAATTGCTGTCTGTGGCCAGACTGTTGGTGTGGAGGTGAGGAGTTGTTTGGCCACAGGCTCTTTAGTACTGCAGCTTAGATTTTACCTGACTGAAAGGCATTTTTGCCTTTGCATCCAGCCAGTTTATTGCTATTAAGAAGCTCTTTGGCTCATCCATGTAGTGTTGGCTCACAGTCCAGGTGTGAAGATCCAGAATAGCTTCCAGGTTAAATGTGTTGTTTTGTGATTACAGAGGATACACTTTTCCTTCATCTTCAAACAGTGCTTATTGGGCTCTTCATTTTTTTTCACTCTCCAGCGATTTTTTTGTCTTGGCATTCAGTTCTTTGAATGTGAGCAGGCATTAAGCAAAAGTCTAAAAAGTTCTCAATAACCAGGACTTTGCCTTTCAACCAGTAAGACCATGGTGCTGGAATAAAGTCTTCAACCAAAAAAGGCAGACCCAGAGTAGTAGGGTTCTTGAATGTTAATAATTTAATTGTTCAGTGGTAGGTAGCTAATAAGATCAGGTAAGTTAAAGCTTTAAATGAACTAAAAGAAATTCACTACAAAGAATTTTGATAGCAATGATGTCATAAACCTGAGTCATAAATTCTTACTTTAATGAAGAACCTACTTTTTGTAGCCTAACATTCAATTTTGGTTTTAAATAAATATAAATTTTACAAAAGCTCCAAAGACCTTTCGATTTTGAAGATGCAGAAGGAGGTTTCTATTTTTCTTGTTTGATAGCAGCAGCTGCCTCTGAATTTTATTCTTGCTAGCTGATAATTGTAGGCAACACATTTTAACAAGCCAAATGTGATATGCATCTTAATATTACTCAATAAAAATGTGAAAAAAACAAACCCAAGTATGACTAAAGGCTACGTGAAACTAAGCCCCTGGCCTCACAGTTTCCTGATTGCTGGTCCACATAATCCTTAGTATTGTTAAAAGGAATGATTGAGGCAACCAAACTGACCTGGAAGAAACTTTACTGGTCAGACTTTTAAAACAATACATAAATATTTTTGGAACTTGGTTATAGTGTGATCATGGAAACATTATATATTATTTAGGAAGAAATAATTCTAGTAATTAAAAAAAATATTTGTATCATGAGCAAGATGCTTTTGACTGACTCTGCAGAAAATGGTTATGTTAGGCACAAAGATTTGAGAGCCATGCTTAATAGTGATATATACTGTCATCCAAACCTGTTTGTCTTTCATTAAAAGCAAACTGTTTAGCCTGTAGGAATAAAAAAAAAATAACCCTTGCTATAGACACATAGGCTTTCAGAAGTATTTTTAAACTTGAGAACATGCTTTACAGATAACTGTACAGGTACTATGGCATGAAACCTGACATAAGAGGTATTAATTCACATTAATACCTGAGAGAAATGTTACAAGTGCCTGGAATACACACCCAGAAATTAACAGTATTCAATATTAATTTCTGTGGCTCTTTTTTACTTCAGTTAGATTTTGAATTAATCATTAGGAGTCTTTCATCAGTGTATGTACTTAGGAGTATACTGTCCCTGAAAGCACTGTTAGTGTGTGAAGTATTTGTAACAAGAATATATAGTATTCAGAAGACAAAGAAAGGACAGGTACTGTTAATTGACTGAATTTTTTAAAGCAGCATTTCCTCTAGATGACATATGGAAACTGGAACACTAACTGTATGCACAATCCTGAACAGCCTTTGCTGGATGAACTTTGTTTCCTGAAAACCGGAAAAAGTTGCAGAAACTTTAGTGTATATTCTAGTGTATTGGTATCCTTGCTGGGCATTCGGTGATTGTGAAATAATCTATCCTGCCTATGACTTGTGAAGATACATACTTTCTGTTACTGAAAGTGGAGTGTCTTCCTGTTTCTCACGTTTCTGGTGTCCATCTTTCATGTATGATTATATGTAAAGCAAAGGTTTTGTCATGTGATGAGTTTTATTTTCTGCTGTGCTTCTGGATTACTCTCTATAACCTGCTTATTGCTTACGTCAAATATTTCTAATGAATTGGAGACTGAAATTTATAAATCCTGACTCTCTTAGATATGTTTTTGACCTTCGTTCAGAATTTGGGAGATGAAAACAGATTTTAGGATCATAACAATGGCAGACCTGTGAATTAAAAGAATGTTTATTTAAGACTTGATATTATTTAAGACTTTATATAGATCAGCAGTTCTGTCTGATTTCTGGTGGCTAAAAAAAGCACTAGAGAAGTAAAAGAAATGCCTTTATTTAATCTTCTTGGTTTCTTGGTAGAAACCAAGCTCCAAACAAACCTCTTCTATTGTTTCTCTTCATCTTTGAGAGCTATCTTTTTCTCTCACTTTGAACAGTTAAATACCTGGAAGAAGACCCACTATAACCTTTTGATCTGTTTCGGAAAAGCTGGGACAAGGCTTTTTAATTTAAATAAAATTAATGTTTTGCACACTTGGGTGCATGACTGATCTGTTAATGGGGGACATTTTGAGTTTCAGAGAAACTGAAGATGCCATTTTGCACAAGCAAGTGATTTTTAAAAGTCAGAGTAGTAGCAAGCACAAAATAGTCCATTCTCAAAAAGACAAACTTAGAATAACTAGCCTTGCTGATGCTGATTTTACTGGTTGGTGTAATAAAAGTGGAAGTGTTGTTGAGCATTTGACAAATTCTTCAGTACATGTGGCAGAAGAGGATTTCCTTCTGTGTTAAGTACCTGTCTTGTTTAACTATGAAAAGGGGGATCAGTTCAGCTTTGCACATGAATGCTTCTTTGATCTGAATCCTCCTCTGATATTTTTCTTCATTATCCAGGGTATTGGTATAAAGTAAGATTGAGTTCCAAGCCACTGTCCTGCCTCCTGTAAAGTAAAAGACAATCTATTCTTTTTTCTTGGTTCCCATTTTGTATCTTTAATTTGCTGTCTGTTGCTCAGTGTTCATTCCTCCTTGTTTCACAGGAGGCATTTAGTAGCTGCTGTGATATTTAAAGAAAGCATGAAGGGACTCTTAATAGGGATTTCTTTTCTGTCTCAGTATGTTAAAATTGATTTGGTGGCTGCATGTTATGGTAGTCTTCCTCCCTCCCCCAGTGCTGGAAACATGAGTGGATTAATCTAGCCCAAAATTGCTGTACGGAGACCCTTTGCTCTTAAGTCAAAAAAGTCAGTGCAAGTCTGTAAATTGTTTTATGAAAATACTGGATCGTGTTTCAAGCTTCAAGTCCCTGCTGATACATTAAATTCTTCATGGTGTTGGCAGGGAAGAGGACCTTTCTTTAGCTGGATAAATAGAAGTGTTAACTCCAGATGCCTTGAGAGAAAGACTCCAGACAAGCTTTTAGTACAATTACAGAAGGACAAAATGGAACAGAACCATGGGACTTCTGTGTGTATTGAATTTCATTTAGCCTTTTGGTCACAGTAACAGAAAAAAAAACTGTAGTATGGGGGTGTATCCCTTTTTTTTTTTTTTAGTATGTGTATGTGTGTATATGTATGCTGTAGTATTTTAGGAAATGGTATTGGCAGAGGGTACTTAAGCTAAAAAAAATTGAAGTACCTCTCTTCCAGTGCCCACAGCACATGGAACAAAAGTCAAGACCCTTCCTTGGGACATATCCCAGCATTTGAAGTAACTTGGCATCATGGACACTCAGCTTCAGTGCTGCCCTGGCATCAGCAGGGTTGGATGCGCAGGAGGGGATTTTGTTTATTCACCTGATTTTTTTTCTCTGCAGACAGTTAATGACTTGCCTTATCTTCTGTTACCCACAGGCAGCCTTCAGTGATTCTGTGCATGAAAATATTTTAAATTAAAGAATAAAACTCAAAGTAATTATTGTTTACAGTTCGATGGTAGTCATGTCTGCATAACCTACCTACTTTTTATGTATCAATAAGGATATTTGTTGTATTTTAATCCTTAGCCAATCAATATTGCTTATCCTTTTAATGTTTCAGTGGCTTTAATTCAGATTTGATAGGAACATATCTTCCAAAGCAAAATGTTGCCTGATCACGTGCTCTGCGTTATAAATCTTCCCTTTGTAGTATTCTTTAAGTTACAGAATGAAATTGACAATATATAATTATCATATGCAGCGGGTCCTCTTTGTGCCTTCTGACTTATGGAATTTGTTATCCTATGCATTTTAAATAGAAGTCCTAAATAAGTAATGTCAGATAGCAATTTTGCTGAGCAGAATACTTTTAGAACCCAACAGTGTCCTTTGCTGTAGAAGGCAGATTTTTTTTTTTCCTTATCTGAAGTTTCTTTTTACACAAATTATAAGCATTCTGTTATTTGAACTTGATTTCTCTTGCACCTTTTCTCCTTTTTCACTCTAGGAAGCCTCTCTGGTTCTCATTCATGTTCTTCATCAGTTTCATCTGAGGTGGTGCAGTGTTTCAGCACTGGACACATGTGGGACTACCTAGGTTTAACCTGGTTTCCACTGTTGCCAGTACCAGTGTTGAGGGGGAAACAGAACAGAAAAAATTATGCTGCTTACTTTACAAATAAAGTGGTTTGGTTTGGGCGGGGTGGAGGGAGGGTTGTGGGTTTGTTTGGTTTTTTTCCATGTTCAGCTTCTGTTGTCCATGTTTCTGGTTGAAATGGCTGTGGAGAAAAGTTTGGAAAAACCTTTTACAATGTGAGGTAATTGCATATCTCAGGCATCCACAGTTTTAAGAAAACACCAAGTATTGGGAAGTTCATAGTAACGTTGTAGGAGTTGGCAGCAGTATCTTGTTTCTTTGACTGAGTCATCAGTTTCGTGTGACTGAACTGAAATTTTGGCATTTCTTTGATGCATCCTCATAGATGACTAATTGTTACTTTAAGCTTAGAATTAAGTAAAATAATTTTTTTTTTAAAAGTGTCTTTCATCTACCCTGAGCCCTCCCTGTGAATTTCTTCATCAATCACTGTAGATAATGTCACTCTTGTGCTTGTTATATGTATAGGCCAAACGAAGGTCCAGGGTAATGTATAAAGCCATAAATGATCTAGCTAACCAGAGGTTCATTTAACCCAGTAGTATCTGATAATAGCCAGTGGCCTAAAGTACAGAGCAAATTTACACTGATGCTTTCATAGTTTCCACTGCTCTGCATCTTGAGGACTTACTGTGTCAAAGGAGGCAGTTATTCCGTTTAATGGCTGTGAGTGGATCTTCCCTTCATTACCTTGTTGCATTATTTCTTGAGCAAATGTGGAATTTAGCATCCACAGCAAACTGTGGCAGACTTCCTCAGCATAACTGCATCTTGTGTCGAAAAAGTGCTTTCTTGAACCTTGCATTCCCAGAATGCTTTGATGCTGTCAGCACTTGCCTTCGCAAACACAGTGAAGAGTTACCTATTCTTCCCTTCTGTGCTTATCAGCATTTTATAGAGATCAAAAGAATATACTTCCTTATCACTTCAATGTGTGATCTGTTCAAAAGATTCTGACTCTCGTACTGTAATGACCTGGAACATTCTCTCATAACTGCAGAACTCCATGGTGAAACCATGTTTTGGCAGGATTTTGCCACTTCTGCAAAATTTTTAGAAGTTACCTAATGGGCAATAAAGTGGATTTTGGCTCTCTGGTTAAACTACTGGGACATGAAATGATGACCTTTAGGAATAAAAGCTGGATTTTGCTTTGCCGTTTTAGTTATAGTGGATGACTTCTCAAGCATTTATTAATGATTTCCATCTGAGAGCAACTTATTATTTTTACCTTACTTAGAAAGGAAACAAAAACATACAGCAAAAAAAGCTTCTTAGACTCGTAGTGTTTTCCCCTTGCACTTTGGGATACTATTACACATGCTTGTGATTATCCACTCTGCAAACAATTGTCAGAAAAATTCATCTGTTTTTCAAGTCCCACAGAAGAACAGATGTGGAATTAAGTTTCAAACAATGTACTCTTAATCACTTACATGTGGACACGAAACAAACTGGAGCTTAGTGGGAACTGATTGGATGCTTTCTTAGTTGAGCATAGAGTGGAGGATTTGCATTTTTCTTAGGCTTCATTCTCTGAACGGTCCTTTGAACACAGTACTAATAAATGAACACGAAAAGGGTCTGTTTCAGATATTTAGAGAGCCAGAACCTCAGAGGACCACCTGAATGGAGCTGAGATATATTATGTGTATGAATATGAGAGAGAGATTGTGTATATATATGTAATTTTCTTCCTTTATTTGAGAGCTCTTTTGATGCTGTAAAGGATATTGGGGTGTAAAGTAGCTGCATATCATCTATGTGCTTTCAAAAGCAATGCTTTAAATCAGCCAGCTTTGCCTGTATGAGATTTCAAGTCAATGTTCAATTGCTGGAATACCATAAGAAAGCAATTATGTCAGAAAACTTACTCATGTTGCATTCTAAACCTCAGCCTTCATTGGAAAAATCGCTTAAAAAGATAGTCTATGCAACTACTTCAGAAAGCTAGTTTTGGGGGAGAAAATGTGAGTATTATGGACCCTGAAAGTTACAGCTTCAAACTTTACAGAATTAGGATTTTGAATCAGTTCATTGGACAGTCACCAAGACTTAAGGAACTGTCAGATTCTTGTTCTTGGAATGAATTTTGTCATAATTGATAAGAAAGCTCATGGAAACAGGGCTATTGATAATTACTCACAGTGGGATTGCCCCCTCTCATAGATGTATAGGTCTTGAAAAATAGTGCCTACTAGTAGGAATCTGCATTTTCAGTTGCTGCAGAATTGAAACTGTTGTTAAAATGTGTAGCTTGTAAGATTATTTTCAGTTATTTGATCCACTGTAGCCTGGAAATAATTTACCTTCCTGAACATGCAAAAAAAAAAAAAAAGGAGAAGAACCTAACAAATTTGGAAGTTTTAGAATTAGCCTTACTGTATTATAGTGAAGGGTTAAGAGGGCTATAGATAGTTTTTCTCTGGAAAATAGTAAGAGTTGCTCCACAAACTTGAAGGGGGGCAGAGGAGATTAGTAGTAATGCATTTTCCTGCCTTCCAAGGAGTAGGAATGGGAGTCCTCTATCTCACTACCTTGTTGGCTGTTCCTTAACTTCTCACCTTGCACGTCCATCATATGTTTATTCTGGTAGCAAGCAAATAGCCAAAGCCACCTAAACTGTTCATTGCTAATAAAATAGCAAAACGCAATGTTTTGAGAGATGGAGAGAACAGAAGGAACTTTCAGAAATGTTTGTTACATTCCAGAGAGGTGCTGTCTCTTAACTTGTCTGCTGGAGAGATCTGTGAAGCTTGTAGCAGAATTTATGAATTCTTTAAAAAAAATCTTTCATATGGATTTCCTGAGGCTGTTTTGCTTGTGCTCTGTGGAGTGACCAATTTCTTCCTTGTTTTTGGGGAGGTCTACTTGACCTTAGTTTTTAATGTTTTGTTTCAAAATAACTTTCTTTCTTGGATAATACTTTGTTTATACACTTTGCAAAAGGAAAAAAAAGATAATAACATTCAAAATAAACATCTCTATATCCCCATGTCTTGTTTTGTATCCTTTGTCTAGAATGACATAAATGGCTAAGTATTTCATGATCTTTGAACATGACTTTGTGAATGTAGTCAATGTAGATATCTTATGCATGGTCAAGACTTCTAATAAATGCAATTGTCTGCTGCTTTTAATAATCAAAAACATGGGATACAGCCAGTAGTTCTGTATGGGGCTGGTAAAGCTCAAATAAGAAACTGCATTTTTGGTGTTTAATACTTTGAGAGTGTTTTAAATGGACTTAGAATGCGTGTCCTGGTTTTAACAGTGGGGTTTGGGGTGACTTTAAGCTATTAAATACATACTTTCTGAGAGGTAATTGCAAGGTATGCCAACGTACTCTAAAATATGTACAGATCTTTGGATGAGAAGGCCCTTAAGGGAGTTTGTTCCCTTGTTATTGCAAGCAATCTCAGATTGGATGCAGTTAGTTTCATTGTGTTATCAGCCTCTGACTTAAAACTAGGAAAGTTTCTTGCCTCGGCTTTTGTTGTTGAAAGGCTATTGCAGAATCTGGCTCTTTCAGATGGTTTAGAAATCATCTCTTAACCTGCATCTTAAGTGTATTCACAGTCAATTCATAGTTATTTTGTTCCTGCTGCAATGCTGGCTTTTAGTTTAAACATCTCTTCTTTCTCCTTGCTAATTAGCTGCCTACGGTAACTGTAGGAAACAACTATACTTCATTTTTGTCACCACTTTGTTAGGCTAAAGAAGGCAAGACCTCATATTGAAGTCTGGAGGGATGTGGGTCAGGCAAAGAGTAAAGTCAGGACCCTGAATTTTAGGAAGGCCAAATACCAGCTCTTCAAGGAGTTAGTTAACAGGAGCCCCTGGGAAACTGCCCTCAGGGACAGGGGAGCAAGGCAGAGCTTGCAGATTTTCAAGGAAATCTTGTATAGGGTGCAGGAGCTTGCGATCCCCAGGAGAAA
>NW_009637584.1:26369-27084 GCF_000690535.1 Cariama cristata | reverse complement strand
ACCGGCCGCCAACTGGATTTAGCTCCAATATTTAATTCCAAAATATTTAGCTCCAAAATTAAAATAATTTAAGTCACCTCTTATCCAGACAATGATTCATTAAATGGTACTGCAAAAATCCCGCAGCACAGAAAGCCACGAGGTGGCTGCTCCTGCCAGAGTCACCAGCAGCTGGGAAGGGAAGCGGAAAGCAGCTGCAGCAGGAGGGCTCTGCGGGACGGCCCCGGCCGGCCGCAGAGGGGAGCGGCTGGCTCTGCCTCCCAGTACCAGAGACAACTCTCCCAGATCGGCCACCATAAGTGACCAATCAAAGAAAACTGATGGAAAACCTTTCACACACACTCTACAGATTTCCCATTCACATTTCTGTAGTGCTCATGAACACCTCCGTGAGCAAAACTATTACATATGAACTTAGGAAGTTTATAGGAATAAAAAAAAAGTATATAATTGATCGAAGGATTGCAACAGTGATGTCAAATATTTTTTAAAAAAAAAGGAAATAAGATCTTACAATGGGATCCTTTGTAAAACACGCACAAAGATGACAGTGTTTACCGTACTTGTACTTCTCCACTTGCACAATCTAGCTTCTCCCTTCCATAAAAAAGCTTTTGTCCAAGGATATAGACAAAGCTGCTTCTCCTATAGTAGAAAATTTAAATACCATATGAAACACTTTACTTCATACATGCTTACACAGCAAGCTTACCCC
>NW_009637584.1:9640-26338 GCF_000690535.1 Cariama cristata | reverse complement strand
AAAGAGTGGCCAAATTTAACAATGGTGAAAAGTCAGCCAGTAAATTTCCTTCACTCCTTTTTCCACCCTGTCCACTTCACCATACAAAACACTAATACTTTCAACAGACATAATGTAGTATCTGTAACCTATTTCAGAAGTTTAGCCAGCATCTTGAACAACCTGGTCATGCCATGTAGTAGTAGATTAACACATTAATTTTTCCTCCACCTTCATGGAAGTGGCACTAAGTTGGTTCTGTAATAAGGATGTTTCAACAATACTAGTAGCAACACCAAGTTTATTTTACTCTGTGTTTTAGTTTAACTGCTGTCAATTCTTGACCTCTGAGGAACCTGCAGTACATGCTGGAATGCGGATTTGTGAAGAATAAAGCTGTTGGGAATCATTTGTGATGTCTCTCAAGGATTATTTTCTATAAAAGCTAAGATAGTACACCAAGAAAACACCAGAAAAACCTAACTTGCTTTCTCCGGTGGAAAACTGTCCTATAATATGCCAACAGCTACTGCTATTCAGAAGGGCAGTATCACAAGAGCACAAGTTCTTTAGTTGTCTTTGAAGTGTTACAGCAGAATAACTGATACAGCAGAATAATCTCTTAAAGTTTCAGGAGTACTGGAGAGCTCTCACTTAACAAGCCATTTACTGTTTTTAACTGATTTATTGTATAGTCATACATCTCATTTGCCTCAGAGAGCTCAAAGTATTTTTTTAAGACAGATTATTAACATCTTCATGGAACACTTCCATGCCGTCACCATTGCAGTACCATAGCATCTCTAAAAAGGTAGCTCCTATTAAATATAATTGGGGGGGTAGAATGGTGTTATTCGAACTCATAACAGCTTAAAGGTCAAGAAAAATTTTCCATTAGTTTAAGTCACTTCAAACTTAATAGCATTTTTTTTCTACACTTTACATTTTCAAAAGTACAGATTCCATAGCATTTAAGTGTACTTTTGAGGGTTCAGTGCTTACACAAAGCAGTGTAAAGCCAGGCACTCATGGAAAGTGCAGATGGGAAAGTAAACACCACCTCTGAGAAGATTCCTGAATTACTCAGAAGTTACTGAAGTTGTATTACCAGGCAAGCTCAAAAGCCTGAAAGATAGCTTGAGTACCATTTGATCAAACAGAATGAAATCTAACTGCTACCACACAAGTTACCAAAACCCCATGACTCAGTAGAACAAAAATTGTAATATTCTACTATTTGAAAGAGAAGGAAGAAGCCAGAGTCACTAAGAATTTTAAAACTACATATTTGTATATTAATACATGGCTCGCTTTCCAAATATTAAGGGGTTGGTTTTTTTTTAAATAAAGAACAATTTGCAAGAAACAGTTCTAAAACACAGCAGTCATCAAATCTGTGTTCTGTCAAAAGAGTATTTCATTCCAAACACTTGACAAGAAAATGCAGAACTCCCACACAATTTACAGCTGTTGTCCTTTTACTCTGCTGTAAAAGCAGATTTCACTTGTGTGAAAATCTGCTTCACTAAATGTTGCTTGTGGCAGCAAATTCTGCAAGTATTTGTTATGCTAGTATTTCTTTGTTAGGTGTTAGAATAATTCCAAAATATCTTCTTGAGCTTATGAACTGCAACACTTAGAAGTTTTTAATAACACACGCAGCTGCAGAACATCACCAGTATTCAAACAGTATGAGCAATGTTTATGTATCAGCACACTTACTGGTATACTGGAAATACGTTATGGCAATAAATTAAGGTGGCAAATCCCAGTGAATCACAACAGCTAACCGACCTAGGAAGCAACCACGTTATAGTATGAAATCAGATACTACAATAATTTCTGTTGGCTTGCCTTACTAATATATTAACAAGAATATATTCTGCTGTGCAACTGGTAGGCTCTATCCTTTCCTGAACACGCAGGCAGCTGTGCTTCACACAGTTTAACAGGCAGCTGCTACCCTCCACATCTGCTACTCAGAGCTTTGCCCGAGTTTATTACTTGCAACGACTACTGCCAGGTATTGTGCTACTCATGTGCCCCAAGTCTCTAGTGGGCAGTTTCCTTGATTAGAATGTCCTCACTAGGAATAAACAGGCAATCCCTTCAGAAAACAGGCAGTGTAGCTATTTACATCAGCTTCCACAAACATTATATTAAAAACCTGAGAAAAAAGTTGCCCTACTGCCCAATTTATAAACTGAGTGCAACATCTGATAAGTATGTTCTAGGGATCCTGACTGGCTACAGAATTTCAAAATAGATGATTTGAAGAACCACATTTTACATATTGTCATGCAAGCTGACAAAACCAAAAATCAAATTATACACCCAAAGTCTAGAAAAAATATGACAAAACCTGTTCATCAAGTAATTTATTAATACTCTAACATAAAACAGACCTAGGTTAGGGAAATAAGAATCTCATAATGTCATTGTTCTTGAGTCTGTATACACAAAGTCAAAGTCCTGATTGTTTCCATATTTCTAATTTCAGGCAAATTTTTTAACAGCTATGCTTTTTAACATATCAGAATATGTACTATTTAAAAAAAATAAATAAAATCTCTTTCTTGCTCTTTTTCCTTTTGGAAAAATTGGTTTACTCATCTTAGCAGAAAGGGAAGGCAAGAGAAAAGTAATTTGCCATTTTAAATGAGTTAGTTACCCTAACTCCCTATGCACACAAGCAAAGAATTTCCTTTGTGCAGAAAGGCAGAAGCCACACTGACATTTCTGCTTATACTAAAAGTTCAGCAAACGCTTTTGCTAATTCAGTTCCTGTCACCAAATTAATAAAGCACACAGTTCAAAGGACTCCGCCAACAACTCAATGTTCAGAAAACAAGGAAAAATACAAATTCATTTTTTCAGAAAATACAAGACTACTGATACACTTTTAAGATATAGCTACGCTGGTCTGCTGGTTACCCACTACCAAGAGGAGCGACTCCATCTCCCTTCCCCTCTCCCCCCGTGATGCTGATATGACCCTGCAGCAAGATGATGGAAGAAACTAGAATGGCAGTAAATTAATCCCACTGGGACTTTAAAAACAAACAAACAAACAATCCCCATATTTAGACCCTTTAGGTGTTTGCAGGTCACTGCAAGGTCAGAGATGCCTTTGAAGTGTCTGACTGACTCAGGAGACAGGAGAGCAGGACCTTCTCTTTCAGAACCTGTTAGCTCTTAAGGAGGTTTAGCTGCATCATTAAACCCCAAAAGTGGCTGGGAGAAAGAATTCCCTTCAAACATCTAAAATGGAATCAGTTATAGAGACAATAATAAGTAAAGTGTTGCTTATTTCTGCCAGGGAAGGAAAAAAAAAAAATAAAAATGCACACCCCAAACCGGTGAAATGTAAAAAAAAAAAAAAAAAAAAAAAAGAAATTTACTTATGTATAGAGAGAAGCAAGGTCCAAGGAATGAAACCTTGCAACAGCCTGATCTGGAAAACAGGGAAATTTCCTTGAAGGTTTAAGTGCAGGTCAGTCAACAACTTTCAATAGCACTTTTGGTATTTTTGCTTCTGCTCCTATGCAGTGAGAAAGAACCACATTGGGGTTCTTCTCTATTTCTATTTCAGCTTCACACATTTGTAACTCATCCTGAAAGGCAGCACAGTCGCATCTGAAGTTAGAAACAAATACAGCAAGCTATTAAAAATGTACAGTAAGAAGCTGTTTTATTGTACAAGTATGACAACTGAAATATTGGCCTTAAGTCCTTGTTTTTTTCGTAAGGAAAATCAACAGCCTGTAACAACGAGCAATACAGTACCACAGAGATTGGAGCATTAAAGAACATACCTGAAGTAGAAGAGGCCTCATGCCCTCAAAGGAAGAAAGAAGTACCCCAAGTAGCTCACATAGAGAATAACAAAGATTTTTAATCTGAATAAGGACAGCTCTTCCTGTTACCTCAAAGTACAGAACACAGTAGTAGTAAGAACAGTAAGAGTGAAAAGAGAAACACAATTTTACTCACTAGCTTAAGTCCTCCGCTTGGAGTGAAAAAAAATGATCTCTGAAGAAAGTGGTTTTGTTAGTATTCTGAGAAAAGCTATTTTAACATAAAATATAACACATGCAATACTTTATATACGCAATATAAAATAAAGCATTTTCCTCACAGCCACCCAAACCCTTCCAACCACAAGGGTATCATACTGATGGCTGATGTACCTACAAGATAAAACCTGATGATAAGCTTTACTTGTTATGCCTATCTCAGGCAACAGGTAAACCAAGGTAACCACAAAATCAGCACATCAGGGAACTCGGCTGTTGCACAGACTAGGGTGTGAGTTGCCCGTGAGGCATTCATCGATTCTAGCAATGCTGAAGGTCTTCCGTCCGTCTGCGTGGACAAGCACAAAAAAATGCCTATCGCTCTCATCTAATATATTACATTACAGAATCAGAAATAAAAGGGATACTTTTGTCACAGTTGCCAAATGAGATGGAATGGAAAGTTTAGTGAGGCAAAGGACTAAGATATAGTCTTAGCTATGCTGGACTGCTACATCTGTCAATTTTTATTTTATTTTTAAGATAAATAGGAACGGTACATTGTTCAGAGTGCTTATAGTCACTTCTTACAAAATGAAAAAAACATATTACTAATATTAATTTTTAGTAGCAAAACCTGGGTCAGGTATGGTGGGAATACCTTCATCAATTTAAGCAAAAAAAGATGCTATATTTTCCTCTCCTCTCCAAACCTCCAGGGTATATCAATACTTAAAATAAATTACAAGCCAGAAGAGTTATAGAACATTCAGAAACATACCAGTAATGAAAGGGGAGATCTCACCCTCTGCCCCTCCCAAATAAAAAAAGAGCCGAGGACAATTTTCTTCAACGTGTAGCAAAACTTAAATGGATAAAACAAGAAGTTTCCACCAGATCTAGTCATGCTTCTGATTTCAGACATTCCCACAGATCCAAGAGATGAGTTTTGGAGAAGGAAGTAAAATAAGGACATGCCCTGATTCACTCATCCTCATCAGCCCCATAGTGGATCCTGTCCCATTCACTGAGGTGGTTAACCCAAAAAATTAATAAGATACAAAACAAACCAGACAGGAAAATACACATAATGCCATACTTTGTGGGATTAATATATAGATTTTTCAGAGCTGGTAGGTTCAACAATGGACAAACCCACTTCTGTGTTTGGAGATGATGGCAAAGGCAGGGAAATAACCTCTATACTAAAAAGCTTTCGAGCACAGAATTCAAGTCATCCAAAGCAATATCCTGAAATTTGCCAGACAACTGGAAATGCTTATGCTTCAATTGTTCTTTCCTGACTATGAATTATCACTTCACAGTCCTCAGAAATGCAGCTGGTAAGCCAATTCCCAGGTACAATTTGAAAAAAAAACAAAACAAAACAAAAAATACACACCAAAAACACCAAACAAACCAAAAAAAACCACAAAAAACACGAAACCACAAAACAAACCAAAAACAAACAAACAAACAAAACCAAACCCCAACAACCCAAAAACCACCCCAATTGTTATGAGTTAGATGGCAAACCCCACATGTTTAATGAAAAGCAGTTTTACTGAGACCTGTGGCCATCTCCCCCTGGTTCTCTTTCACAGCTGCAGCACTGGCAGGAAACTTCAAGTCACTTGTCTTCCCTGAGAAGTTGCAGATAAGCAAATGATGAAACAAGTTGCATTTTGCAATACAAAACAGAGGTCTTGCAAACTAAATGAACCAGGCTTTGGGGATTTTGTTTGGCTTTTTTAAGCTTCTGCGTAACTGCAGTGCAATCTAAACTTCAATATTTAACTGTTCAGGAGCAGTTAGTTGTAATTTTTCCAGTTCAAATATAATTTCAATGTGGCCATTAGGATAAAAAAAATTCTGTGGCTTGTATGCTACAGTAATTGAGAAAGAACCACTAAATAGCATCAGTGCATACAGCTATAGTATGTCTATCATATCTTAAATAAAAGAATTGGTGAAGGGACTAAGGCAGTGTCACATGGTCTAGAAACTTACTTTTTTTAAAAAATAAAGAGTATGCCAGAATATTCAAAGAAAAATAATAAATGGGTTCCTCAACAACAGACTAAGCCTAACCCCAGAAGCTCAGCACAGCCATCTACCCTCAAAAGCCAAAACTAAATCTGAGTATCTCCCCTCCTCCAACAATCTTCCTTAAACATAACAGTTACATGTTTCACACAGAAAATTATTGTATGATGTTCGCTGGTATGCGTTACAAAAGAGGTGTCACAACAGGTTCTAATAGTCCCTTACGTCCTACACAAACTACTGAGCAATTCCAGTTAAAAAAAAAAAAGTAAAATAAATCAAACCTTAAGATTCAACTAACAATTATGACAAAGGAAAAAAACATAAAACATTGAAAGCATCCCCACTGTCAGACGAGTATGACTGCTGTTGAATAGGCAGCCATACGGATTAGCAGTCAAGCACCACAAGAATCAAGAGGTTACAGGCCCACTACATCAAAAAGCTACCCGATTTTAAAGAAGAAATTAGGTGCTTCAAGAATTAGCATCTCATCAAGCTTTCAGTAATCAAATTAAAATATATCTTTTATTTTCTGACTCCTCAGATCTACTTAATGGAAAGCAGTTCCACTTTAGTACTTCCAACTGGACACTGGTACAAAAACTGAAACGAGAGAAGGTTAAACAGCACAGCATGTCAGCCAAGTTCCCCATAACATAGTTCAGGATTTTTTTATTTAAAACACCCATTTTAGGGGGGGTATATTGAGGTGAAAACATTTATAGATTGGACATGGTCAGCATGGTTCCTCTGTTTCACTGTAACTTTTTCTACAACTTTCAGTATAAATCAGACTATGAAGTCCCCACAATTATTCCCGATTGTGATACCTTTGATTTCTTTGACAACTCAAAAAGAAAACAAAAAACAATTAGCCCGCTACCTGAAATTTGAAATCCTAAGTTGAAATTTGTCACTTAAAGGCCTGGAATTATCTGTCCAACATAAAATGCTGTGTTTGCTGTAGAAGCCAACTGTGTGAGTAACAGGACACACACACACACAAAGTCTTATTCCAGCTTTCTGTGCTGATTTCATTCCCTCAGACAAGTATCAACAACTAATCGTAATTAAATGTTTAACAGAAATCTCCCTGCTTGTTTGCAGGTCCTTCTCAAACAAGGTTTTCATAGTATGAAAGACCTCTTGTGAAGAGCAGAAACAAAGAGGTACAGCCTGCCAGAAATAAGGGGAGGGATCAAGTATTTTGGCACTTCAAGTACAGGCTCCATCTCCAAAGGCCTGCTGTCACAGTTAGACCAATCCAGACAGAGTCTGCTAAAGATGTACTGATCATAAAGATGGCATCTGGTCTTCCCACGTATGGTACTACGTTCAAAACTAGAGCCATTCTGACTATGAGCAGCACTGATAGATTAAGACTGTAAAAACTCCTCTCAAAGTCTGGCTCCAGGAGTGAGATAAGACTCTCGGATGTAAGAGAGAAATGAGCAAATGCAACTAAAAGTGAACCAGACCCTGCAATAAAAATAGGATGCTGTGTTCTTCACCACGTCCCTGCCCACCACGCAGACCAGCTGTGCTGTCTGTCCGGTACAGAGGTCGGAAGCAGGGAAACACAGTGACCCTTCCCACTTCTCCCATGATTATAAGACAAATTCACAAATTATCATATAATGGTTTGAGTTGGAAGAGACCTTAAAGATCACCTAGTTCCAACCTCCCTGCCATGGGCAGGGACACCTTCCACCAGACCAGGTTGTTCAAAGCCTCATTATTAGAAGTAGTAAAATAAACTGACATAATTGAATTGGCTTTCTGCCATGCAACATCATTTTTCACTGCTGACAACCGAAAATGAAAATTGTCCCAATCTCTAGATACCAGAGATCCATTCCTATTTATCAGTCAAATGAAGAACTTATTAAACTGGATAAAAAAATAAAAATGAATACTGCTTCTAAAGAAAAAGGCAGAGAGGAAAAAGTCAGATTCAGATATCTGGCACTAACCCTCTCTGAAACTTAACTGCTGATGGTCTCAGTGAAAGAGACCACACTAACCCCCCGTGCATTGCGTACCTCAAATTCCAAAGCACGTCCTAAAACACCGGGGGTAGGGAGTAATTAAAAAAAGTCACAAAAGTTGGTTGATGTTTTTGTTTGCTGAAGTAAGATTTACAAAGTTCTCTGACAAATATAAAACTTTGACAAAATTAAGAGAGCACATTAAAATCGATTCATTAAACACATGCTTTTGTTGCCAGGAATCTATTTTATATATTACATTAGAATTTAAAGTTATGTCAAAAGCTTTCACGTAAGAAGACTTTCATTAGGAAAAGACACAAAGAAGTTACCAGCACTTCGCACACAAGAATGCATTTATGGTACTCTTGTTATACAGTGCGAGGGAGTTTAGAAAATGCTGTCAAACTTCATTAACAGGAATGTTATGCCACTTAAAATTATAAAACATCCCAGGCTTTTTTGACTATCCTACGCAATAAAGCAAACCTATTAGCAGTACATTATAGCTGAGATGGCAAGAATTTACTAATAGTTTCATGCTGATTAAGCAACACGCAGTAAGCGGTGCCCTGCCGCTCGCGACAGCAAACATGGCCCTCCCCCATGCTGCTGAATTATAATTCCGTGGTCAGCACTCGGCGGATCAGCTGGAGCCACCAGCCTTTAGAGAACATTCACATTGAAACTACAAGTATAATAAAGAATTGCAGTACTATCTGCCAAACTATTTTTTTTTTTAAAAAAAAAAAAGCTTTTAAGTACATGTATGCATTAAAAATCTCCACGCTAAAGTCTATAGCAAAAAGCACATAAAGCTGCTCTTGAAAGCTGACAGAAAGCAGCTGTTCAGCTGCAGAAAACATGGGTTGAATGGAAGCTGAACTTTCTGGGAGTCTCCAAGAAAAATATATACTACGGTAAAGGGCGTGTTATTTTTCTACTATGGTCATCAGTAAATGATGCACCTTTAGATGTCTGTTGCATTTGACGATTTAGCTAAAGCAGAGTATCACAAACAAGTGACTTCTAAAACATTACTATTTCTGCAAAAACAGTAATTTCCCATGAATAAAGCAGACAGAAAACCAAGTGTATTTAAAGTTACTGTATACAAGAATACTTTGCCACTGATTTCTATGCTCTTTTCTAGAGACATTTCCATTGAGCTCCTCTATAAAGGTGAATGACGGCAACTGCAGGCATTGTAGGAGCTCCAGGTTCCAGGTCCCACGGGGGTCTGTAAGGCAACAGTGCTGCAAGTTCATCAGCCCACTGCCCCGAGAGCCTTCTGCAATGCCGCTGTCAATATATAGAGCTTATTCTGCCTGATGACTGTTAAGACTTTGCTGTTCCGTCACATCTAGTACAACAGCTATACTAAAAACATAAAGCTTATTGGGAAGCTTTAAATACCCGAACAGGCTTTAGGCCAACATTACTCCAAATGCTTTTGTCATCACAAGAGCCGCAATTGAGTATATAGGGTGATTAGTTATATCTTCTAAGTAACACTTACTGGAAGTATTAATAGCTGTGCTTTTTCGATTGCCATTGAAATGGGGGATTAGAGGATGGGCAAATGATCTGGCATGGCAATAGTACAGCAATCATAACAAAACCTATAACGAAGCCTCAGGGTACGATGAGCCCTGCAGCCATCATTCCTGTCAGAGAAACGCAGCATAACAGGTACAGGAAGATGTTAAACTGCTAAACCCTGCTAAGAACACATGTGCGTACTTTACATTTCAGCATATAGAATCATCTGTATTGAGCAGAAACTGAAGTTCTGTGCTGCCTTTCGCCAAGGCAGTACACAACTTTGGGCCATATTGGCATACCATAACAAAATGGATCTAGTAGCAGCAACAAGTTACAAATATCAATTGAAAAAAAAAAAAAAAGTCACTCTTGTCATAAAGCATGCCTTTATTGAGATGCTTAACATAATACATTAATAAGAAAAGACCCCCCAACTTGAAAAGGATTTGGAACAATAAGCTGTTTGATATGTTTTTGATAGGTTTGTTTCCGTAGGCTTCTTCACGTAAACCTTCCCTCAAGTATCACTGAAGCTTACAGATGATACAAAAGCCATTTACACAAACTATTCATCATTTTCACATATGTCAATGTAATTTCAACTAACAAGTAATCTTTTAAATGGTTAAATTAAAATTAGATGTTAAGCTCCCACTTACTCATTTAGCTCATTATTAAAATAGATCTACCTAAAATTTCATTATTTTAACATCAAAACTCATTTTCACCTGGCAGGTTTCAACTAACAGTGAATAGATTAGATTTTTCTGTTTTTAAAAGCCACCAGTCCCTGTACTGGACAATCCTTTACTAAATCTGCATTCAGATCCAGTATTCTCTCACATGTTTACTGTGTAACACTGAATATAATTAGTGGGCTCCGTGACAGACAGCAAGATTTTGTACAAGGTGCAAGACAAAGTCAGTGCACAACAACTTAAGAGCAGAGATTGCAATTTCATTTTCAAAGGAGTTTTTGGTATTTTAGGATACTGCATTTCTTTGACATCCTTACTGTCGCCCAGTACACTCAAATGGGACATTCACCAGCCTGCCTGAAGCAAGCAAACATTAAGGCAAAAAGCAAGAGGGAAAAAATGTTTGGCATTAAAACAAAGATATTCCTTGCTTTTCCAATACTTTAGATGTGTTTTGTGCTTAAAAACCCTCTGAACAAGAAAAATACTTTTGATTTTGGCATTTACGGAAATGAAGTTTACAGAACCACTGGAAAAGCATTTTAAAATTAAATCCCCATTACAAATTGGGCTCTTAACAGGACCAGAAGCTGGCTGTTTATGTATTGTCACCTCCAGTACACATACCTACTCAGCTGTTTAGTTTGCATGTTAAAGTTTCCAAATAAACCATAAGTGTCCCACATCTATTAGCATCTATCATTTATATTGGAGGGGAGAGAGATAAGAAGAATTAAGACAAAGTGTCTTAACACTGCGTCCACAATATACGTGCTCCAGCACACAATCAAAACTTTGAAGTTTTGTTAGGGCTGCTTGGACCCCCTCAAACTCATTTATTTTAATGACTTAAGACAAAGAACATCTACTATTCCATCATGCATAACATTTTTTTCTGGTAATGAAAGATAAAGTAGAAAGACAAGTCTCATGCCAGACAAGGCATACACACAACAGTTTAAGTCAAGACTTTAGTTTAAAATTCTGCCTTAAAAGACATAATAGGATGAACAAAGTGTCAGGAGGTGGCATATTTATATGAGTTATTTCAAAATTTAAGCAAAGTAGGAATATTTCCTTTAGTAGCTGTTTAAGACCAAACAAAAAACCCTCTAAGTAATTATTCTATGGTGCTTCTAAGATATTTTTTAATTCCCAACTTTTAACTGACCTAGAATAGGTTACAATCACTCTAATTTTAACATCGTGATTCTGTTTTGCAAAAGTATACTGAAGAGTAGGATGAATATTTTTAGAAATACATCCAACCCACTGTGCCCAACTTCAAGAAGTTATAGATTTAAGATCACTCTTGATTTTTTTTTAAATGCTAAAGGCAAATACACAATTGTACTGTTAAAGACTATCTCAAAACCCCAGAAATACCCAGCAATAGACTATACATACCACTTACAGTGGAACTAAGCAAAGTAATAAAATTCTCACGGGAATCTCAATCAGGTTGCATCCTTTTTTTTCCCCTCTACAACCACTAAAAATAGACACATTTGTCCTTTGAGTGTATTTCTTAGTCTGTTTCTCTCTACTCGTAGATAGTTTGTTGGCACCTAGTTTCAGGGCATAAAGCATGAAACACTGAGCCGTGCATTTCTGCACTTTTTTTTCCTCCCCTTTATTTTCCTTACACTAGCAAGAATTTCTTTCATTAAGAACAGCTATTTCTGCAATTCAGTATCCAGACTAAATAAGTATACTTTCGCCACTTAATTTTGCGTTTCAACATTCAGATGTCAAAATAAAGTAAGTCTGCAACTACCACTTTACTTCAATAAAATTAGGTATTAAACCAGTATATTTTTTTTCAGATGACAGTTCAGAAGTTATAAAAAGATTTAGTACTTGTGGAATTTTATTTACTTTACAACAATACTGAGGCAGCACTCAAGCCCAGATCCAACCGTACCAAGGACAACACAGAAGCCTGGTCCTCAGTGCTCAAATCACAGTTTAACATAATGCATGACGAAGCAAAGCAGCAGTTTCTGGACAGACAGTAACGAGGCACTGCAAGAAGATGAAGCGACAGCAGCATAAGCATATGGAATTCCTGAGACGACCTATGGACATAGTATTTAAATACAGTCCTTCAAGCTAGTCAAAAACTTTCCTCAGAAAACCACTTTCAAAGAAATAAATTGTCAGTGTAACATCTTCTTACCCCACAACATCCTCTTTATTTGTTTTAATACACCAGAGACATGCAGCAGCTAGAAAGCACTCTGTCTTACAGCCCTCACAAATGCTCTAAGGGGTATGCATCATCACACCATAAGCTTGGACAAAACCTGCTGAGGCTTTAGAGCTTTACAAAGCAAAAAAAGAAGAATAAAAGAATTTAGAGCTAAACTTTAGCAAAGCAGTTGGGATTTGGGTTTTCCTGGATTTCCATAAAAGACCAAAAAAAAAAAAAAGGAAAAAGCAAACACAAGCACATATTCAAGTTTCACTCAACTGATGGTTACAATAGCAACTTACAATCTAGGAGAACGCAAAAAGGGATGCAATACAGTTTTTACAGATATAGTTAACTGAAAAGTAAACAAACTTTAAGGAAAATTTACAACAACTTGGGGCATCACAACCCACAACCTGCTATAGGAACAAGTGCTCTCAAACTTGGGTCAGAAGGAACTGAGAAAGGTCTCTCCTTGTGAAAAGAACATGGAAGAGTAACAAGTAAAATTATCTCTAAAGTTTTACTTCCCTCACCCTAAATGTCCCCTTTTTCTCAGGCAGTCACATGAAGAACATTACCCTTCAGGCTGGCAAAGGCAAGAGGAAGGAAAGTAAGCAAAGCTGAAGGCTGTAGGTTACTATTGCAAAGGCTGCAGTCAATGACCGATTAGGATCTGCCAGGGGCACAAGTGTGAGTGGCTGAGTTCTGCGAGTGAATGAGCGACGAGCAAAGGGCGGGAAGGACAACGCTGCATGACAGCCGGGCCACTGGCAGGGCCACCCTGCCTCTTCTCCAAGAGCTCCAGCTCCCTGCCTAAAGCACAGCAGCCACAAAGCCCAGCTGCGAAAAGCGCTTGGGAGGAAGCGATGAGGTCCTCTGGCATAGCCTATGGGTGTGAGCACTAAGGAGTAACACACATTACAGTATGAAAAGTACAGGGCCTTAGGGTAGCATGAAGATGCCATTAAAAGTTAGAGTGCAGCATCTGAGAAGGAGGATAAGGATAAAGTCACAGCCAGGACAAACAGACGTATTTGGAAGACTTTTTTTAAAAAAAAAAAAGGTAATACTGGTGAGCACATCTCATGAAGTTTTTGTGAAGTAGTTCAAAGTCGGTAGTTGCACTATATGAGATGCACATCAAGATCAAAGTGCTACCAAGAACAGAACAGTGGCCTCCAATTTTTTTTAATATCTTTTTATATATAAATAGAGAAAGAGAGAATATATGTATATAGTCCCCCGTGTCTAAAGCACAATGCAGTTGTGCATGACAGCCATCTATTAGCTCTTTGAATGGGATGCAGATAACCAGGAATTGATATGGAGAGCACCAAGCGTGTTGATAGATCATCGGCAGGGGCAGGGAAAAGCACCTTTATTCCGTTTCAACAGGAAAAGCAGTCAAATCAAAGTCGCTCAAGAACCTCATTTAGCGTTACAACACTTTACCACAGGATAAAGCTTCTTCTAAATACTTAAAGATCAAACAATATGCAACATGGTATAAGTTTCTGTTGTAGCATGAATCATTTCTAAACAATATCCTGGCAATCTATCAAGCTATCTAGAAAAGAAATGTGTATACAACACTATTAGATATGTTGAACAACCAGTTGAGAGTCCAGAAAGTTTGTTAACAGTATTTTTATCAGACATAATATTGTACTAGAATATTTCTTTATATTAGCACACTTGTTGCCGTAGTCCCATCACATCAATGACACTACAAAGGCAAATGTGTCCTTCAATCCATCAGATTTGCAGACTTTGCACTAGACTATTTATATTGCAACTATTTAAGTTGCAATAAAGGAGTATGTATGGGCTACTGACATATTTGATCACAATACTGCTTCAGCCAGCATCACTCCATCTCAGTGCTGTACTGGCAATAAATATATGCAGAGCCAGGTGGTGCCTAGAGCAGCAAAGGGATTCAACCAAATGATAATCCATGAAAGCAAGAGAAAGATGGCAACTCCAGACACTAGGTACCACCAGAAAACTTAGATAAAACTCTGCTCTTCAGCACTGCATTTGAACAAAACACAGGCAAACTACTTAATTTAACTGGATGATCCAATAAGCATCCAGAAGCTCCAGGCAAACCATTAAAAAAAGGAACAATTAAAACTATGTTAACTAAATTCAAAATGTAATATGCAATTTCAGATTTAAGATAGAAGCCAGTAAATTCTAATAATGAATTTGATTACAAAGAGAAGTTGAAGTCAGATAATGTAATATCAAAACCCACCATAAGCAATAAGTTCAATTCATTCAGACAGCTCCTTAACTTTTAGCTTTCATTTACAAAACTATTTTATCAGACAGAGAACTAGAATTAATTGAAATACAGACTCCAAACACCTATGCCAGTCTTCAGAGTATCATTGTACACAAGCTCTAAGTTTCTGCCAAAAGAGTTTACAAAAGAAAAGATAGGATGAGCAGATAAAAACTGTTGAAAGAGTGGAGGGAAAAAAAAGAAAATACCAAAATTAAGTTTGCTTTACTTCTCAACAATCTCTCAAACATTTCAGCATCAATAATTACTATACCAACTCAAAAATCAGGAGTCCTCTGTATGCAGTACTAAATGTGCACTCACTAGCATGTAAGGTTTTTGCAAAGTCTTCATATAGGAACTATTCCACGTCTCTGCTCATACTTTTCACCTCTTCTATGCTATTTTCAGCACTATTATCTCCTCTTCAAGATGAGAGAGGCTGGCAATTACACACCACTTAAAATACAGAAATATCATGGAACTAGAGTTCTGCGCTTTTGTTTTGCTCCATTTCCTACTACTGACATTCTCTATGCTTGTTTGATTGCTTCTCTGCATTAACCTACCACTTTCGTAAGAAATCTACTAAAAAGTTACTACCTTTCTCAAGAACTAGCTCAGAAACCATATTAAGATAGACTAAATTCAAAATTGATAAATGTAATCCATTGCTATGTTGCCCAATTACTCACCATCACAAAAGTCTTCAAAATCTTCAATTCTTACTATACTGAAAGATTTGTTTTGTCCAGAAGTATTGTCCTTCAGCATCAGAACAAACCCCACATAAGGGCAAAACCCGTTTCTCTCTACCATTTTAAATCAAACATATCTGGCAATGCACGTCAGAGAAGTATCAGCTGTTTAGGTACTAGATACACATAGATTTTACCTTCCTTTTTTTAAGCACAAATGTCTACTATTCCAGAGAGAGCTGCCTAAAAAAAAAAAAAAAAAAAAGAAAAAAGAAAAAAAGTGTTCTGCATTTTATTCTACCGAGTCATATGTTCCCTACCGTTTTGTCACACTGCTGTGAAACAAACGATACTTTCTTTAGGATTCTACAAAATAACAGCACATTTATTCCATAGGCAAGTACTGCAATATTAAACAACCACCTAGATAGTAACTAGGTAAAGACATACCAAATGCAATTGTTTATATTCAGAGTTACGTGCAAGGACATGATCAAATATTCTCAAATGGGTTTTTGCTTATTACAAAGCAATTAAAGTTCATTCTGTGTCTGGAGGTTCCCGACTTAAAACTGACAGAAGCACTGCCAACAGAGAACAAGCAAGTCCCGGGTATCGCCAGCTGCTCGCAGTTCAGGCAGCAGTCAGACAAAACAGCCATTCCTTTTCCTAGGGCTCCTGTTCAATTTAAGCATTTATTCCACCATCCGTAAAGATTCTGCCATCACCCCTGCTGAGGGTGGTATTCTGCACTGCTTCAAAAGAAAAGGCAGGTGGGACAGCAGGCACCAAAACTCATATTGTACACTAGAAACTACAGTTTTCTAGATAAAAAAAAGAAAAATTAATTCCATACTATGACTGTTATTCCTTAAGCACTGCAGCTTGATCTTCATCTGAGCTAGTAAGTGCTTCTACCAGGATGAAAGGCACAGGTTTATTAATGTAAGTTGATGCCTTGGAAGTTCCACCTTATCACTGTCTGCATGAAATTAAGGTAAATAGGGGTGAAAAGTCAAAAGATTGTGTTGGCACTTGCAGAATTTTAACAGTGCTCTAGGTATTTGTTTCAACTCTGAAAGCACAACATGAAACTGCATGTACCAAGTAGATCTGTAGCTTACTCAGCTGAGCATTCAGACACCGGTATTAGAACAAGCCAGTCAACTAAAATCAACTTTCTCCCAGATTACGATTTTTCAACAATTGCCTCACATAGCTAATACTTGTGGTTAGTT
>NW_009637584.1:6020-9627 GCF_000690535.1 Cariama cristata | reverse complement strand
TTTTTTTTTTTTTTTTTTTTTAAGAAAGCCAAACTGATTTGGGTCAGGGAAGTTCAGAGGAGCATACAGGCTATAGGCAATGTTAGCGGGACACAGCACTTTCTCATTCTAGGGCACCTAAATCCAGAATTACTTACTTGGACCAAGAGGGACAACTATCTGCTAAATGACTAACATATTAAAAATACTGAGACAGAGCTGATCACAAACAGCACTGTAAAGTGAGACTATCCAGACCCGTTGTCACTGGCTAAGGAGGGGAAAAAAAAAAAAAAAAAAAAAAATCCACACTCAGGAAAAGAATTCCTTAAAGGTTCTGGACAGACAACGTAAACATTTCAAGCTGTTCACAAAGTTCTAGCAGCAGTTACTGGAATTACAAAGTTTTAATATTTTACAAAATTCCTTAAATTATAAAGCTTTTAGTTCCTTGTCTTTGCAAGTTATTCTTCATCTCATTATAATGGGCATATTTCAGGTCTTAACATCATTAGAATAACAAATGCTGATTTTAAGGAGTTAAGAAATTAAAAGGATGGTACTTAAAACATAATTCACAATATTACATTATACATGTCACTGTGAATCTGCAAACATGCTCAGCTTCATTAAGAAAAAAACCCCACTCTTGTATAATGCATGCTTCCTTCATACTGTCAAATTATTTATTCCTTAGGCAAATGAATGAAATAAACAATAGCATGAAATTTCTTATAATAGAAGCAAATTAATTCTAGGCCCCACAAACTGGTAATAGCCATTTATTGTAAAGGTTCAATGTTTGACCAACAAAGCAGTCTAACACTAATGATTTGCCACCAACCTTTCAACTAAGTGACAAAGTCAAGAACGCCAAGATCTCCAGAAGATGCATTCTCACATCTTCTACAGAAACACAACAAATTTCGTATTCTTAATTTTAAAAAGTTACAGCAATCCCACAGAAATTGCAGAGGTAAGACAGAAAGACGTCTTTGCAATATCTTTACTACTCAGAATTAATCAAAGCAAAACAGCCATCCTAGTGATAATCCCCTTTAGTGCTTCACAGTTTATGCAATAGTCAATTACTAAAGAGGATGAAAGACAGAACAATCTTTGCAAATAGGTCACAGGCTATATTTATAATGATTAAAACCAGCCTGCTACTGAAAGAAACTTTTAATAAGCATAAAAAGTAACATTAAGACAGTGCATGTATTTTACTCTTAAATATATTCTATGTCTCCTATGACAGAAGAGGAGGTAACATCAGAAACAAAGTTATTTCACATAGGTTATGCATTAACATTGCTGAAAGCAGATTTTAATCTCTGCCTGTAACGATTTTATTCCAAAGTATCATCCTCATAAAGAAAACACCTAACCATTCTTGACATGATCTCTGAGCTTACACAACTCTCTCCCCGCCTGCATGTCTTCTCTCTCAAAACTGGTTAGTACATTTTACCTGCAAACACTGCCCAAAGCTCCTTTTCAAGACCATTGTTAATGTCTTCCACTTTTGCTTCAATTTTTCTTTCCCGTTTAGGCATGCCTAAGCATGTAAATTTTTTTTTTCCTCAGAACAATTACTCAGGGCTCTACTGCATACCGCTGAGACCTCCCAATCTGCTTCTTTGAAGTATTGTCTATCTTCTGCAACAGAATTCTCCTTTTTCAAAATTTTCCCTTTTCCTCTCACCCCGGGCCTCTCTGAGGAATATTTTCTACCCTTCCTGTGGGATCAGGACATCACACCCGACATCATTTTCCTGAAATTTTATTGAATTTCATTAATTCTCAGGGCTTCAAGCACCACCCCTGTGTCAGTGATTCTTATGCCCAGCTGTGCGCTCCTGAACCATTTCATTTTATTCCAATTCTACCTGCAGTTACCGTCTCCACCAGAGATTTGAACCTGGTTAAATTGCAGCTTGTTTCCTCTCAAGCCCTACTTCCTCTAATTACCTCCAGTCTTCCTGCAGTTCAAGTCCATAAACTAACACCTGATATTTACAATGCCTTATGCACCAGAGTTGCACCCAATAGTTGGAATTTCTTTGCATAAAATATCAATAATATTCAATACCCAGTCCTGATCTTTCTCTTGACCAGATCCTTTGCTTACATCTTCATTAGTAAATTCTTCTGCTCACACTATGACCTCTCTATCCTTCATGTCATATAATATTTCAGTTGCTAAAAAAAAAAAATAAATCAATCCTTCCTTTATGCAGTACTTTGGAGACTCAGGATCTTCCAGTATTTCCACAGCCAGCAAGCCTATGAGCTCGAGACTGTACAGCTGCAGAACCTGCACTTCACTACTGGAAAGGAGAAGGAGGATAATCTTCAGAGAATAATGTAACCACCTCTTAGAAGAATCTCATAACAGAAGCATTCCTCTGCATATTATTATTAAGGTCATTCTAGCTTCTAATCTTACAAGTTTAAGAGAAAACACCTGTAGCTTAGAGTTTATTATAATGCAGACTGCATAAAACTGAACTCCACAGCAGGCAGGGGAGGGAGAACCACAGTCTTGTGGAGTGAAATCCTGTTTGTGCATGAAAGCCGGGAACTTGATGTTCTCACTACAGACTAAGAGCAATAAAAACAGCTTTCTGAGCCATTAATTTCTGCACAGCTGATTTCTACTAAACAATGCTCATTATTGAAAGAATTCTAAAAAAATGCGAGGCTGTTCCAGTGAGAAGGCTGGCACTCTGAATATCTAGACTGAGCTAACGGTGACATCAGTGCTATTACTGCTTTAATCCCTTTGGTTACTAAATGTCAAACATTTTCATCATATTTAAAGAGCTTGTGATCCCGCACGATGAGATTAAGTTACTTCACAATTTTAAAACAAGACAACTGCAAAGCCCAGTGAGCATCCGCATTCTTGTCACCCGAGACCTTCATAATGCGAAGTTGTTAAGTAACATCAGTCAGAAACTGCCATGCTTTTTCCACAGCCAAAATGCAGCATTATGAGGATTGGTAATTTTTAAGCACTATAAAACTTCCCACCTTCAGACCTTCCATAACCCAGTGAAGTCCACAAATGTGTGCATAGCTGCCCTGCTCAAATCCAAACTTATAAATAGGCCGTAGCGTTGAGTCAAGTATATTTGGCGGGGTGAGAGGAGGGAGAAATGTGAAAAGACTATATGTCACTGCATCAACAGTCATAAAGTCCAGTGGAAACTGAACAGCGGGCCATATATGTCTTATTGTTTGACAGAAGACACCCATGTAACATTAATTTCATCTGCTTTAAGAAGGAGACGCACCAAATTATCGCCAACACAGTAGAAGGAACTGTCTTAAGATACAATATAAACTTCAGTGTGGTAAAGTATTTAAAGTAAGATACACTTTCTAAACACTTCTTAGTATTTTCATGATTTGTTAATCGATTTCTATGGCAGTAGATGGGCTACTATACATGCTTGTAAAATAAATATCTAATAATGATTTCATCCTTCCAAGTTCTAAGTGGTTCATATCAACTACAGTGAGCTAGGACACTGCTGTAAAGAAAGTGCAGGAAAACTGATCGATCTTCATATTGCACAAGCAAGAAATTACTAAAAAAATTCAATTGAGTAATCCTATTTAT
>NW_009637584.1:0-5993 GCF_000690535.1 Cariama cristata | reverse complement strand
GTGGGGTAAAATAAAATTGTCATAAAAGATACAAATACTAGAGGCATGAAGTCCCATAACTAGAGAAATTCTGAATCTCAAGAATGAGGCCAAGAACAGAGTAGGATATTGAGAAAACTACTGATCCTGAGTATTTCAATAGAGATATATATAAGCACTCATACAGTTCAAGACTACATAAATCACCCAATCAACATTGTATCTTTAAGATCTTCCCACACTCACTCATTAACTAAGCAGCTTTGTCTTAGTTGTGTCTTATTAGCAAAGTACTGATTGGCACAGCTCTCCATGATAAGATTTTTATTTCTAAAGTTAGCATCAACTTTTATTTGAATACCACACCTAAGTGAGTTCCGCTGGTACTCTGAATACTTGCTGGTAAGTGGGATTTACTACAATGATCAGTTTGTACCCAAGGCACAACAGTTTCACATTACAGAGTAAGAAAGTTCAGGACTAGGGAGCAATTAACCTTACAGTTTTAAAATAATTTAACATCTTGCAGAAAGACGGGGAGGTGTGAGGTGAGGGAATTATCTATATATACTCATACACAATTATGTGTATGTACAACACACATACACAATTACATGTATGTAAAACACACATCATTGGTTCAAGAACAAACCTGGATTACAGTAGACTAATTAACTTGGTTACCCGTACCAGAAGTGACCTGATTATCTAAGTCAGAGTGCTAATCTTTTGTTCGGGGTGGGGGAGGCCTGCTTAAAAAAAAAAAAAAAAAAAAAAAAAATTAAAAAGTAAGAGAAGTCACTTTACTAAGGAGAAAGGCCATCAGTGCTCAGTTTTAGCCTGAAGTGGGAGTACATCATTCCTGAGATTCTTCCATACTAATTAACAAACTCACATGTTTTGAGTTTTAATCCAGAGTAAAGTTGAGAAGTAGAATTGCCAAGGCTGACTCATTACAAGAGTCTACAAATAAAATAATCAAGCCAGAAATTAAACTCCAGATAAATCTTAAGTGTACCATTTTTAAACTATTAAACCCACTAATACATCAGTTTACAGCTCTTACACTATCTATACATATACTGAGGAAAAACTGACAGTAACTAGCACTATTATTTCAACAAGACAAGAAGTGAGGAGTTACTGCAGTAGGCTCCCTTCCTCTAGAAGAAAGTATAACCCAAATTCAGTGTCATCTCAAAACAATCTTAACAAAGAAAGAACAAAACTGTTTCTGTAACATTCAATCACAGGATAATGTAAATGGAATTAATCCCCAAAGCAAAGTATTTCTGCAAGGAGTATAGCTATGCACATCAAGCATTTAGACTTCAATAAACCGTTCATGCCAAGAGAAGATATTTTTACTTAAACAATCTGAATTTATTAGGAATAAATCTCAGAATAGTAGCAAGTAATTATGGCAATAAGGAAACGAAAGAAAAAAACACAGACATATCTACAGGGACCATATTTTTAGCTTACCTGCACTTGTTCTGTGGAGCTACTACTGAGTTCATCTCCAGACTCCGAATCCTGGTGAATTTTTTCTGAGCCTTTTTTTTTCTGAATCACAAGATTGTTCATGCAAAAAGCTGGTCTTCTCTATTTCCAAGAACTCTGGACATGGGAAATGACCCATGGAGACGGTTCTATACTGATTGGAAATCTTGGGAGATTGCAACTCATTGTTAAGTTTTCCATTGTTTTGGGTAAGGTCCAGAGTCAAACCAAGAGTTTGACCGGGGCTACTGTTCGGTCCCAGATTTTGATTGGCATCTCGAACTAAGCAAGACACTTGAACTGGAGAAGATTTTCCAAAACTAGAAAGCTCTGGTGACTTATTCACATTTTCTGTTGATCTCTGTAATCCATGTGTCAACTTCAAAGCGTTATTTGGCAGCACGCTTGCCTGCTTAACAGGTGGCATCAGCGCTTTTCGTGGTATTTCCTTCACATACTGTGCCGGCACGTAAAAGGGTTTGGAACTTTCATCTCTTTTGACTTGCCACCAATCATCGTTAGTCTTTTTCACTAAGATGTATTTCTCCCCTTGTTTAATCACAATTTTCTTGTCCTTAGCCTCATACTCATAGTCGTACTCCACTTCAATGTACAATTGTCCTGGAAGGATCTTCCCACCTTTATCAGCCATTTCTATTTGAAAAGATTTCACCTTTTCAGGCAAAAGGTAAGCCACATTCTGTTTCAGAAGTGCTGTTTTCCTGTTAATAATCAGAGCTGTAAAAAAAAAAATATATATATATATTTAATAAAGTAATTGTTTAAGAGAACTTCAGAGGAAAACAATTTTAAAAATAACCCTGACTATTCATTTTATTTCAATCTCAGAGTAATTAATTGATGGAAAAATGGAAAAATGTAAGATTTTCAGATATCTTTCTGAACAGAAAGTCAGTAGAACAACTTAGTCACAGATTTAAATCTCCTATTCAAACAAGGCTCCTGCTATCAAATGGCTCATTAAGCCTGTTGTTTCTATTACTAAATAATGTTCTATTACTAAATTATGGGGGCTTGGCGGGGGGACTAGTCTGAGCCAATCTCTTGCTTACACACAGGCTTAATTTCTTCATGGAACCATTTCACTACACTGGTTTTAATCAAAATATTCAGAAGGAGATTATTTTTCACTTATTTTGATTCCTCTTTCAGTTCAAGAGTCCTTTCAGAGTGCTCTAAATTCCTTACAAAATCCCTTAAATCTCCCTCCAACATTACACCCCAGCCATCAGGTTCAGCATGGGCTGGCAACCCTTGACCCGCACGTGCTGCACGCCCCACGGAGCCTGCGAACCCTCGCCTAACCAGAGGAGGAGATGACCGGGGAGCAGTGACCCACGCCGCCTGAGGCTGCACATCACCTTGCCTCTGCATCTAGCTGCTGTCTATAAAACAGGTGGTATAATCATTTTTTTGTTTCTTTAAATTGCTAGTATAACTGCAATGTAGAATTTCATCTATAACCATGGTAGTGTTAGAAGTATTCAACGTTTGCAAGATACTTTGGTTTCAGTGGTTTAAATTCTGCATATTTACTTTGCTCTTAAAGAGAGCTTTTTGTTGTATTTACCTTTCAGAAAACCTCATCTAACCAAAAGTTTAAGGGCTAAAACAGAAAACACAAAAAAAAAAACCAAACAACAATAATGAAACAGGACTACAAACCAAAACTAAAAATGGATAATAGATGAAAGGATAACATATGAAAGTTTTGGAAAGTACTTTCAGCGTCTTATAATCCAGACAACCACCATGGTATCTGCACCCATGAACTACAAGTTCTCGCTATTTAATCACGTAGCATCAATGTCACAATTCATGAGTGGATAAACATTGGTCTTGCCAACTTATACCGAACACAACATCATAAATTAACATGAAAGATAATGATTTCTTAATCTTGAAAATCAAAGCACGTAAGTAAAGGCGAAAATCTCTAGCATTCAAACAGAATGTAGGAGAATTCAAGTAAAATGCTGCCACATTTAATCTTACAAAGATTAATCAATAAATCTTTTTTTTTAAAATGCATGTTTCATGAATGAGAAAAATTATGTAGAAACTTGCAGCTCTGCAAGTTAAGACTTTGTGATGAGATTTATAGTCTTTACCCTGCCACAGAGTGGAACTAATGCAATTCCACGCAGGCACACACACACACAGAGTGAACTCAGCTACCCTAAACGGGACTAAGGATAGAAACAACAAAAAAGGGACTTCTGGGGAGAGCTGAAGCAGAAATCCCTAACAGTTCTTCAATATTTCTTTCATCATTTCTGTTATTTGGTCTGAGCCTTGAAAAAAACACGTTCCACGTAACTCGGTAGAAAAAGAAGAAGCCATAAAGCTCAAGTATGATGCCAAGACAGAGGTGCCCATCTTTAAACTGTGTCTTTCTCTCTCCCACAGTCCATCTTCTTTCACTTCCAGGAAGCACCACCGTTTACAAGAATCCAAATGGAATCATAAGGTCAGACTCAGAATTTTATTGAGGACTTTGCAGAAGGAATGACGGTACCACGTTCAACAAAGCTGCCAGTAGAAACACAAAGCAGTAGAAAAGAACGCTAGGATTCTGGTGTTTACTCTCTTCACCATAAAATGGTACATTGAAATTCACAGCATTATAGTCTATTTACAGCCTCAGTACAAAACAACTTGCTTACCTGCTGTTCTATATAAATAGGTATTTTTAAGTGCAGCTTCGCAGTTGTTTAGCAACTGTGGCAGAAGGTAAACACGAACCAATTGCAGCCATTCCCACTCTTTCTAGTTTTGAAAGCTCTGCCATACAAATGTTATTTTTTCCTTGTTACTAAACCTGACTCCTCCCAATACTTCTTCAAAACTGCTACCAACCCCTTTCACCGCTTCAAGGTCATATACCAGAAAAACTGAAGTGTTTCCGGTCACAGCCTACCTCTATGCTCTGCTAGCTTGGAAGCTGGAATGTAGGATGAGGACCCATTCACACTGTTTTTCCTTCTCCCATACAGAAACAAAAAAGAGAACATAAGCCTGTGGTTTCCCACAGGGCTACCAAGTGTTTAAAAGCTTGGATTTTTCATTTCTCTTTTGCCAATTCCATATCACTATTTATTGAGAATGCATGCTTAACATTTTTTCAAGACAGATAGGTTCAATAAGTTGCATCTTATACCTAAAAAACCAGAATTTTGAGAAATACAAGCTAAATAAAATACAGTAGATACAAAAATAGCTCCATCCACGTTCTCAGTCAGTTTTGCAGCCTCATTCCTTTCCGAAAAATAAAAAACAACACATACACATATAAAAAAAAACCAACAAAAATAAGCAGCACAATTTTTGTTCTTTCATCCAAGCAGCAAAATTATCAAGTCAATAGCAAACATTTGGTAATGTTGAACATATGATCAAAAAGAGACAGGCTGCATTCTGTGTTTGGCCAGAACACTAAAAGAGTTTTTATAAACAGATCACATCATCAGGATCAAGCATGGCTCTAATTCTTTGCCTCAACAGAGAGAAGCAAGAGATACCTATGGTAGAGGTGGGAAATCTTTCTCAGTAAGTTTAACAAATATCAACATTAACCCCATAGGTCTGCAAACAACTACCATGGCCTTGATTTCACAGATCCAAATGCATTAAGTTTTATTTTGTTTGAATTTTTTTAACGCAGCTGTCGTGCCACAGAAGGTAGATTGCCGTACCGTACCCTTTGCGCGGCCCAGGGGACAGCTAATTGTAACGTCCTTTCAAAGGTCCATGTGTCTGTCTCATAGAACTCGGGTTACAGAGGCATGGAAGCCTTGGCCAAAACTCTACTGTAAGGGGCTTAGAATAATTCAGACGTGAATGCACAGTATCTACATCTGGAGTACTGACTTCAGTGTGCTACTAGTTAACAACTGAAGCGATACGGCAGACCTTGTAACCTCACTGTATTTTTCTTTCCTTTACCATTACCTGTAATGCTGGATGGCACTCACTTTGGTAAAGAAGGTTAAAGTAACCTAATTAAAGGATGATAAGCATGAAAAATTATTTACTTTCACAGAGGACATCAGTAAGCTTTAAGACCTTAAATAAAGTCTCAATACCTGATGAAGAGGTTAATAACAACGAAGGGCCCTACTGACAACACAGACCTAAGAAAACTTACTCATCAACGCCAAAAACCAGACTTCAGGGCACACTTTTCTTCTGTGAAAAAGAAAAACTCGACTGCTACAGGGTAACTAATTTAAGGTGGGCCACAGCCCCACGGGGAAACACACTCCACCGTTTCACAGAGCGCTCCCCTTGCCCTAAGGGAGAGGACACCCGTGACCGCACACCCGGCACCTCGCCACGCTCCGGAGCAAGCGGCGAGAGATCCCGCACTCCGTACCCACGCACGGGTCTCTTCGGGCTCCCGTTTCCGATGGGAACCGTTCCCACCTCTTACTCAGCTAAGGCTGAGTAAGGCTGGCAACCCTCGGTGTTTGCAGAGGTCAGCTCCTCCC
>NW_009637583.1:32464-33942 GCF_000690535.1 Cariama cristata | reverse complement strand
CCAACCAAACCATTCTATGATTCTATAAATGTAGGGAGTGTGCCTGATTTCTGCCATCCCTGGCTTGCTTTTTATGGGTACCTGCTCTGCAGCTCAGCCATCAGGCCTGCGTGGATGCAAGGATTTGGTCAGCTTTGAAAATATTTAGGTACAGTTCCCGTTCTTATGAGAAGAACTTATAAGCCTCCCAAAATAGATGTGAAATGGGATTTCTGTGAGCCATCCATGCTACTTGGCTTTTTATCACATGGTGAACGTTACCCCCAAGAGAGGAAAATATCCCCCATGGCAGCTTCTTCTCACTCAGTGCCATCTTCGCTGTGCTCCTTAGCGCAGGCATGAAGACTGCATTGCCAGTGGCGTAAGCAGCAACAGGAGATGAAGATGTTGAAATCATATTATATTTATTACATACAGGAGATATAAAAACAAATTACCAAAATAGTATCATTTTTTTGTGAGTCCACAGGACCTTGAAAGAAAAATACATACGTAAAGTGAATTGGTAGACTTGTGACTTTTCTGGTGGTGTGTCTTCCTGCTCTTTCCCCTCCCACTCATGAACAAAATATATTCAATGCGGTTTAAAGATGCTTTACATAAAAGATATATTTTAGTGCTGAAAACTGCAGTAAACTGTGCTATATTCCATGCTGGTGTTAATGAGGAAGTATAATGGCCATATATATTGCAAACAGTAACACAGAAGAAAACAAATAAAATGTTCGGTTTTAAATACTAACATAAAAATAAAACAAACTCCAGGCCCGCCATGAATCGCTGGGTTGTGATATACGAATGCAAGTCCTTTCCGTTCTCCTCATCCACTCCTATTCCTGCAGGCAGAGTTTTGCTCCTCCGGCAATTGCATTTTTTTATCTCAAAGTCTCTTCTTCTTCTCCCCCTGTTTGCGAAGCCTCGCTGGAGTCCTGCCCACGGGGTCCAAGTGCTGGTCTGAAGCTGGGACTTCAGTGCAAATACTTTTATCTTTCAGATTGCATCCTCAGATACTCTGAGTGGCCAGTGCCAGGCTGGCCGTTCCCTTTATACCATTAACACCATCCAACTGGGACGGGGAGGGGTCTTCAGGGGTGCTTCTGTTTCGGGGTGGTTTTTTTTTCATGTGCCACCTTCAACCTCTTCTCTCCCCAACACAATTAGACTTCCCGCACCGTGAAGTGGCAGGTAGTAAAGTGCTTTATACAATGAAATATTTACACTGGGGCTAGGTTCATTTTTTTTTAACACTTCAAGGACAAAAGCTCAGAGACGCTGGCTCTTCTCTGCGGCCGTGCGGTGGGTGGAGAGCCGGCCTCTGCCCGGCATCGCCCTTGTGCCCAGGCAGAAGGATTCGATTCACTCCGGCAGCTCCGTCCCCGCCAGCGCCAGCAGAGAATTCAGCCCCCGAAACCTTCAGCGGGGTGGCCAGGTTACAAGCAAGTGGCTCCCCCCATTCTCTTTGACGGGTGCCATGTCCT
>NW_009637583.1:21409-32417 GCF_000690535.1 Cariama cristata | reverse complement strand
CGTCGCCTTCCCCACAGCATCCTTCGGCAACCTCTGGAAGTCACTCGCTGGTGGCACTGGCAGTGATGTTCTGCTTCTCAGCTGTAGCTCGTGGGCACCCTTTCCCTCTCCAGGGTGGAAATTTAGTCTGGGGCGATCAGCGGCTTCCTAGGAGTTGCTCCAACATGGCAGTGGAGCGAGACAAGCGTCCGCCCTTCCTTTTCTTTCCCGCAACGGAAGGATGAGCTGGGCTCAGGCGAGCCCCTGGCAAGGAAGCTACAGGCGAGTGAATGAACATTGGGCAGGAAGGGTTAAATTAAGACAGCGCCTACAACTCTGAATGCCTCGCTACACGTCTTGGCACTATTTTCTTACATTCCAGTTTTCATCCTAGAGGTCTTCTCTCTGTGAAGGCTGTTGCATTTTGTGCATAAAGAAATGCCCTAGGCAGTCGCGCACCTCTAGTTGCAGTCTCTTTTCAAAATCTCCAGGACCTTTCTTCCGAGAGCCGACTTCCACCGATGGACAAAACTTTTCATGTTGACAATGAGTCTGCCCGTTCGGACGTCCTCGTGTCCCGCCACGAGGTACTCCAAGCCTGCAAACCAGCAAAGCGGTCAGGGACTGCACAGTACTATGCTTAAGAGGCCTATCGACACCACGAAGTCAGCCTGGATAGCTAGTCCCATGTAAAAAAGCACTTACACGAGGAAATATTTATAGATATTGATTCTCTTATGTACCTGTATATTTATACCTCTAGTTCTGTCTATGGAAAAACGACCCCTGTGGTGCATCTGTCAGTGAGATGTAGTATGCAAACGTTGATTTTGTTACCTTCAAAATATAAATGGGAGCTGAACTCCGGGGGCTGCACTACAAAATTTTTATACCTCCCTGAATCCACCTGGGCCTGGAAATGGGTCGGTTCCAGGTGTACCAGTGACGACAGTGCAGGAGGGCCCAGTGCCGGTGTCTTGCTCCAAATGGTCAGTGCCCCCTTGCAGGCAAAGGCACGCCGGACCCCGACGAGAGGCAATACTAGATTTGCCGGCACGAACACCCCAGAAGAGCCCGAGGGGTTGGCAGTCACACTGAAAAAAGCTGCATTAATTTCTGTCTCCGCCAGATGTTTTAGAGACAGGACGACGAGAAGGATAATCCCTCCCACAGCAGGAGGAGCTCCCTGCCGGGGCCAGCATCCCGCTGCAGCACGCTGGGTACAGCAAGCAGGAGACCCCCCCCTCCTACACCCCCTTGTCCTGGCACCGTTCTGGGGAGACCCAGGTGACAGCAGGAAGGAGCCTGGGGGAGATGGGACCCCCCCAGTGCTCTCCGTCATCCCGCTCCATCCTGGCCACAGCAAGGACTCTGCTTGTGTTTTCTTGGGTTTTCATTGTGTAGTTCAGAATAAAGGCAGAGTGTCCCCTAGTTAAAGGTCAAGCATGTTTTTCTTTAATTCAATACAATTTGTTATCTGCTTCGTCTGAGTTTTTGGGCACACACCCCCCCTCTCTCCCGCCGAGTAAACACAGGATACGTGCATGGCAGTACCACCCTTCGCAAGACATTCACTTTGGCCATGTCAACTGCTGTTACAAACATCACTTTTCAAGGGCTCCTAAACCTACATCTCCCTTGACAGCAGAGCGTGGCATGCACCCTCAGAGAGCAAGCTGATATTGCGGCAGTTGCTGATTCCGTAGGGCTTTCTAGATTTTCAATTTGACGTTACAGAAATGTAAAATTAAAAAGAATCCAACGACAGATGCGCCAACCAGGACTTGAGGCTGGCACGCAGCGCTCTGCTGATTTGTGCCCAGGCTTGGCAGGGGCTTCCCCGGCAGGGAAAGGGCTGCTCTTCCCTTGCAGATGGCCGAGACCTTTAAATCTTTCAGCTCAGCATCCCCCAGAAGTCCAACCTGCCTCTGTGGGTGTGTGTGGAGGGGAAGGTGTGCAAGGGTAGCGAATATCCCCTCGTGGGAACTTACGCACATTTATCGTCTGAAAACAGCCCACGGAGATTCGAGAAATGCTTGGAGTTTTTATTTCTTGCCAGAGCGCTGAAGAGCCTACCCTCCTTCTGGTATCCCTTTAGTGCTGTCATACAGAATAAAAATATGTCTTTCTTTTATTTTTATCTTTGATCTCCTCTATGTTTTGCGGAGATGTGATTTCCATTATAGCTATATGTCAGGAAATGGTTTTATGTCAGCTGGGCTTTTTATCCAGCTGCTGTTGGTTTATTCATCTGGAGTTCAGAAGCTGTTACTCTGAGAGAGGGTTAAATCTGCTAAGATAGTCTTGCCAACCATTCAGAAATGAATGTGGTAGCTAAAGAAAATCATGAGATTTTAAAAAATATCTGGGATCCTTTTTTTTTCCCCTTTGAAATGATTGAATCTTAAAGATGCACTCAGCTGATGTTCTCAAATTTCCCATTAGGATCAAACTTCACAACTTCTTTCCAACATGAAAGCTGAGATTAATTTATACTCCTGGGACTCCAGCAGCAGCATTTCAAGACAATATCAAGCTTTGCAGCGTAAATCATGAGAGCTGGCAAGGGAGTAACACCTGATGTGTGAGATGCCTGGATTATCCCTAACGCCAGTTGCACCTCTACCCTTCCGCTGGTGTCCAAGCGACCTTCATCGATTCTGTGACGACTGCTGTCTGTTTGTCTGCTGGGGAGAACCTCTGAAGCTCCTCTGAAGGCAGCGGAGTCCCAAAGCTGGGTCTCAGCTGCGGGGCTGCCCCGCACGCTCGCTGTCTGACGTCTTCCACGGCTTTCCTCCAGCTTCATATGAAGGCAGCCGCATCTGGGCTTTCTTGCTAACGTTTGCATTGCATATGGAAAAATAAAACAGCTGGATCTATTTAATGATAGATTTATGATGTTTTACCAATAGCCAAAGTCTTACTGCCCTTAAACAGTAAAGTCCCGCCTAACGCTGCTGATTCATCCGACCCTTGCACCTGACAAGACCTGACTACAGCTGTGCTATCGCGGCAGCTTGCCTTCAAAGCCAAAGACAGTCGCTTCGGTGGAGATGAAAACAAGACTGCAAACACCTCATCAATGAATAACCTTTCTGCGTGATCCAGCCTCGCAGAGAGCCCTTTCCCCCCCAAAGGCAGTTCCTAGGGCTGCACACGTAAGGGACGTCTCTGAAGTCGACGTTTCCATTGGTCATCTCCAAGTGATGTGTGCACCTTACGGAAAGAAAACTCTCAATCTGCATTAGTTGGTAACTGTTGGTTTATCTTGGAGTTGCAAAGAAAGGTGTGTTAGCTGGAGCGTAGTTTTGCTCTATGAAAGAAAACCCTGAGCCTGCATCTCCTCGTCCGTACCGGAGGCTGCATGCGCTGTGTAGCCACCACCGGTTATACGCCATTTTGGTGGAAGAAGACGAGAAAAAACTGTGAAGCCAAAGCTCTCCTCTCACTGCGTAAGAGAATCTCTTCCAAATCTTGTAGATGTAAATTAGTGTTACTTTCAAAGACACATCTTCCCTTGAGTTTAGATTAGAACTTCAGTACAATATCATGACTCAAATTAGATTTAAATGTGATTTCAGGGATTCAAATTAGCGTTAGTTTTGAAAAGATACGTCATGTGGTAGTGGCGTGATGTGCACCTCCCTCCCTCTGGGAACAGACTGAGTCTGGTAAAGCCGTAAGAGTGTTATTATGCTTTGTAAAGAGAATCGTATGTTTAAAAGTCTATAGAATGAACCGAGTTTTTCTCTACAAAATTCAAATTTGGTGGAGATTGCCGTTGGAATCCAAATGATGTAACAGCCAAAACTTTTTAATCAACACTGGGCTGCAATCTCAGGTCATTGGTGTGAGGGGATGGAGGGGTGGGAATGAAACCTGTGCAAACGTGGGGGGGACGGACTGCTGAGGGAGTCAAACCTACCGGGATTGAGGATGGGACAAGTGCAGCCTCGGTTAGTCCAGGATTCAGGGTAGAGCGTCCTCTTGCCCCGGAGGATCTTCAGCTTTGTAGATTTCAAGACTTTCTTGATCTTCACATTGACTTCTGCATGGGAGCCTTTGTCATGAGCTGACAAGATCTTCGTCTTGATCACTGGGAAGACACGAGTTCAAAACCAGGAATATAAAAACTATTTACAGTGCTCTTTTTCTTTTCTTTTTTTTTTTTTTTGGTCTAATGCAGGTGTCTGGGTGATGCAGTGAGGACAATTACTTTGGTACAGTGGAGTTAGCCCGATGCTCCTTGCTGGGGAGCCCGGGGTCAGCACAGCTGCCGGGGGAGCGCATCCATCCCCATACCCATGGGCAGGAACGCTGCCCGATGGTTTGGCCACAGCCCCTGGACCTGCCATGTGGGTGGTGGGAGAGGTCCAGTGTCCTGATTTTCAAAACTTGTGAGGGCCCCATTTCCGCTCCCCCCCCAAGCTCAGCAAAAACTTTGGCTTCCTTAACACTTTTGGAAATCAAGTGGAAAGCTGGGGTTTTAGGGATGGACCTGGAGGCTTTGCTGGCCTCGGCCCGGGCAGGTCCGGCAGCAGGCAGAGATGTGAGGAGCTGCCCTCATCCCACCCCGGTGAGCATCCTGTTGCCGGTCCTCCCGCTTTGCAGAACTGCCAAATCCAAATGCAGTGGCGGAGACTGAGACATTGACGGGGACTGAGCCAAACTGTGGAGTATTTTGAGCTCTCAGATACCCACAGGCACAATCCTGCTACCTGGTATCCCACCAGCTGCGCCTCTGCGTGGTGCAGGCTCAGGGCTCAGGTCCCACACGTGAGCCTTCCTCCGGCCATGCTGATGCCGATGGTGGTTGGTGTCACCATAGAGCGGTGCTTTGCTCAGCACTGCACGTTAGGAAGCTCAGGGAAACCTCTTCTCCTACAGTATGGCCTCCAGAAGCTCATGATGACCCCGTAATTCATCTGTCTCTCCAGTTTAGCTGACAGTTTGCACGTTGAGTGATGAAAGGGTGGGAAGCCTGAGTGCAGTTTAGATGAGATTTATGAACTTGGGGGTTTTGTGACTTTTTTTTTTTTTTTTAAAAAATTTCTCCTCTTTTGCAAGATTAAACACGATCACTATCACGGCCAGGGAGTAAAGCAAAGCAGAACGAGATTTTTTCTTAATATCACTAAGCCAGGGCTATATTTCAACAGCTGGCAGCCCCTTGAACTTCCCTTTGTGGGTTGCTCCGCAGCCCGCAGAGGTATGGGTTATCTCTCTGTGCATTTTCTACTTCAGCGTGAGATGAAACACGCTTCCCTGGATGACTGGGAAGGAAGGGAGTGCTACCCAGAGCATTCCTTGCTCTGCTGCGGTATGAAGGAGGTGGTTCACTGGCACACACCGGAGAGGACTTGGGGAACAAAATGCCTCCTAAATCCAATAGACACATAGACAATATACATCACCCCATTGCAACAGCTGAATTTTGTTGACGGGGAAGATCCCCATGGCTGCCGGAGCCAGTTTCTCCATGTAGTGTCTTATGCAGTGGTCACCGTCCCTCCTTACATTCACTGCAATTCAGATTTAGTGATTTCTAGACCATACTTGGGGCACCTGGTCTACAGACAGAGTTTCAGTGACCCATTTTTGGTGTTTTACAGTCTGTCTTGGACCTAAACGACCTCTCAGGGACACTTCCAGCTCTTGCCCTCCAATGGTTTTGGCACAAGGGTATTTTGGTAGCAAGAGAGGTGAGTAACAGAGCAAGACGCTTCACCTACGTTGACTTGGCACCATGATATCTACACATTTTGGAAAGGTCAAAGATCTGCCCTCAGACTAAGTAGTCCATGGGTTTGGTGGGATGGAGCGGTGCACACAGCAGCATCTCTCATGCTTTATACCCTTGCACCCTCTGGCAGCACCTCCCTTTACACCCCTGCCACCTCACCCACAACTCACCGTAGGTGTACTTCATCCCGCAGAAGACCTTGGGATTCCCCAAAACTTGCTCTTTACATTCGCATTTACCTGGGGAAAGAGAAGGAAGCCAACGGCTGTGGGTGGTACTGAAAAGACAGGAGTATTCACGGGCAGAGCCTGGGACCTGCCAGAGGTTTTCAAGTGGTCCACCAGCCCCGTGCAAAAAAATCCCTATTTTCAGATCCAGGCTGAATATACAGTCTTAGTCCAAGGGCAATTATTCCTTGTTTACAATTTGAAGAGAAGGGAAACAAAGGCCTTATTATTTTGCCTCAGGATGCAAATAACATGCATGTCTTTCCCTGCAGTATTTTCCACATTGTAATGTACCAGACAAAATTTTAAAAGGAAATGTTGCAGAGGTTAAGGCAGATTAATGACTTCCGTGATCTTAGAACAAAGAATAACACGATATACTTATTTACGTTGAAAATGAAGTTGCCCAGACAAACGATGGAGCTTTCCCCTCAATTAACTCAATTATTGTATCTTTGAGATTTTATCATGCCGCTTTTTGAAAATGGAGGAAACGACGCTTGCCTGCTTGCACGCAGCGATGGCAAGGGAGGACGGGCTGGCGCGGCGCCGTGGGGCCAACCGGCCTCGCAGCACCCTCACACAGCCAGATTCGCGGGACAGGAGGGAAATCACTTCCCAGCTGAAGCCATAGATGAAATGCTAGGCCATCTCGAATTGCATCGTAAGCTGTAATTGTTGTGGGTATCGGGGGAATAAGTTCTGAGTTTGAAATTTCCTAATTGCCTGCCAGTGAAGTGGCAAACCCCACCAGCTAAATAACATCGCTGGTTTGTCCAACAAGTAGTACTAGGGAATACAGGGACCCATTTAAAACCTGATGGCCAAGTAAAACAGGAGAGGATTCAGCCTTGAAATTCAGAGCTGGGACTGCAAATTGAGGCAGGCAACTCTTGCCTCACCGACAGCTAAACCTTGGGTGCAGGCTTTCAGCGCGGAGCATCTGCCTAAAGGCTGTCCACATCCTCACATTGACGGGACGAGCCGTACGGCTCCTCCGGCTGGCGGAGGGGGAGGGGGGGGGGACACCAGGCCGGTGGTCACACAGGACATTAATGGGGGAACGTCCATCCCCTCCTAATGACAAGCCAGTGCAAAAGATTGTATCCACGCTGGTTGCTGGTGGGAGGGACGGGGCAGGGAAAGTCCTACCGGAATGCCGGAGCGCTGAGAAGCCCTGTTCGTCCTCCCAGCCCCAGATGGGCTCGCTGACATTGAGCACTGCCTGGAAAGGAGGTGGCTCGTTGTGCCAGGTCATGTCCGAGCTGTCGGGGGAAAAGGGAGACGGTCAGCCTTCCTCCTGGAGCCAGCGGAAAGTAGGGCCATTACCAACCCCGTGACTGCACGTCTTGGTGATGTTCAACGCAAGGGGCAGTTTGGGAAAGCGAACAGGCTGAGTGCTGTCAGAGTGGGTTATGAAGTCATTTTGGGTTTAAAATACATTATAGGGATTTATATGCTATAAATATCCCCAGCGTGGTTAGAAAAAAGCAACATATAAGATCTGGAGAGTGAGGTATTATTAAAATGCGCTGTCTTCTAAAAGTCAGAGCTTGACTCTAAGTCCGGCACAGTCGATGCAAGCTGAGATGCAACAGCAACAACACTAAGCCTTTGGTCTCCTCTCACTCAGATGTCCCTGAGGCCCATATTTTGCTTGTGGAGAGGAAACAACTGTGAAGGTTATGGAAAACACCTGATACATTAACACCAGCACTGAGAGCCAATACACCAACATCACCAGCACCTTGCCACGGTGTGCCAGGCACCCAGGCGAACCGCAACCTCAGCCCCGGCTCTATCCCCAGTTCCTGACCATACCAAACCCCAAATATTTCATATAATGGAGATTTTCCAGCCTCCGTGCCATGCATAAACAAACAGGGTGGGTGCAGTGCCTTCCCTGGGATGGAGATCGCAGGGGTACGGTGAGGCTGGGAAGGGGTGGCCAGGACCCCCCATCCCGACTCACCTGCTGCTACGGCAGTCACCGGTGCGGGGATCACAGCTGCGGGCGCCGGCGCAGGGACGGCCCCGAACCCCCAGTAACCGGGCAGGCAGTGGTCGCGGCGGGGCCCTGCCACGCCGGGCTTGCAGGGGCAGTCGCCGGTGCTGGGGTCACAGAAGGTGCGAGGACCCAGAGGGAGCGCGGCCGATCCGAGGGGGTGGCAGGAGCAAGCTGCGGGGGACACGGCGGAGGGAGAGAGCATCCGTGAGTGTAAAATCTCCGTGGGATGAAGGCACAGGAGATGCCTGCGAAACTGCCGCTCTGCCTGGGGACAATGATGGTTTGGGGCTTTTTTTTTTTCTCCTCTCACCCATATAAATCTGACCAGAATCTCCTTTTAGAAACCATACGACTTTAACTTTTGTTGAGGTATCTTGATTAGTCAACCTACCCTGGTTTGGCGTTATGTTTTGTCAAACAGGCCATTATGACTTTCCTGACAGCATCTGCACTCCAATCCAGCCAAGTACCCAGGGATGTGCCCGGCTCACGGTGCTGTTTAAGCAGCCTTGGGTGCTTCACTGCAAAAAGGAATCAGAGCATAATTGCTCTCTAAAGTAATAACAACCGTGTTGCATCCAGGAGGTTAACCTCCCCCCTTCAGAACGGTAATTTTAATTAAAGTGGAGTCTGAGCAAAACATACTGCTCTGATTTTCTTTGAAATCCATCATTTCAAAACGTTAAAAAGAAAGACTGTTTCTCAGAGATATTCTTTTGCATATACTCCGGGACACGGGTTTTGCAGAGTGCATGTCGGAAACGTCGGCTGCTCTTTTTTCCCCACCCCCAGCCCCTTGCAGCAGAAGGATGCGCTGGAAGTGTACTGGGACACACTGGGAGAAACGGCCCTTCTCTCAAATCCAAAAGGATGCCCTAAAAGAGGTGGTGAGAAGGTTTCCTTGCCTCCTGCTTAGGATTTTTCTTTCGCTTAAATGTGATTTGCGTCTGTTTGCAAGACTACAATCTTTTTTCCCCCAAAGATGTTAACCTTTTCAAAGACCAGAAATATAGTTATCAAAAGTGTGAGCCAAACCTCTCACCATTTAGCCCAGCCAGCAGGCAACTGGGTGCCCCACCAGCACCCAGTACCTGGGTGACTGGTGTTCTCCCTCCCTCGGGCTTCGGTTCTGACCAGGACGTGTTACCGTCAGCTTTGTGCATTACGGCAAAAAAATTCCCTGCTGAAAGACTTTTGTCTAAAACTCCATTTACATAAAAATCAGATTTCCTGAGAAAATGCCGTTTGGAGGGAAAATTGTCACCAAATTCTTAGACCAATATTTTTATTTTGCAACTGTGAAGGCAATAAAGCTGAAAAGGCACTGCATGCAACACAGCCTTTCTCTTAGAATACTTACTTATATTTAATTTTGCTCTGACAACATTTTTGTGGTTTCAGGGATTTGCCATACCTCGGGGGTTGTTTCAAAATATTAAACGATAGATTAATATTGGCAGTTAACTTAGAGGCGGCTACGAATTCAAAATCTTTGCCAAAGCAATCCTCAAACTTGCCCCACCCTTTCCATTCCCAAACAAATATAATTATATAAAATTATAAGATTAGAAAACCTCTCCACAAACTGCAGAACTAGCCGCAGGCGGTGAACGCCGGTAGCTTTAACAGCACCGTTTTCGACGGTGCTCACCGAGACTGGCATACCTTTCTCCTGAAGGCTGTGAAGTGTTTTACACCCGACCCACGTAGCCAAACGCTCTCTTTGCCTACGAGATGCGGTGGGTGTTTCTGGCATTTCTCAGCCCCTTCAGGGGAAATATCAAGCACTTAAAGCTCTTCTATTCTCCTGCAGTCGGTGAGCTAAACCCACCGCTCAGAGAGAGATTTGGTCCTGGTTCGGTTGGGTTTCAGCTGAGTTTTACACCCTGCCCTATTGGGGTTGGAGCTTTTTCTGTTTTAGACGATGCTTTCGCACAATTTATTTCCTAATGAAAAATTTAATGGCAGTGGCAACACCACGGTGAGGTAAGAATATTACATTTACAAAGACTGTTATGAAAAAGACTCCTAGGCAATTAAAATGGCAATTAAAACTGAGAATGTACTTGGCTATACTTTTTAATAAAAGCTGCAAAGAGAGGGGTTGTAAAGGTTGGGCATTTCTACAGGGGCTGCGCACCCACCTCCACGGACCTCCTCTTTCCTGGCTGCTCCCCTCTGAGCTACCAAGGCGCCAACCGGCTTTCCATCGCCGACCGGTAAATTGAAGAGCTTTTTGGTCTTGCATCTTGGGTGGAGGCCCAAGATGACACGAAGAGACGTTCATCTGGATGCTTTGGGTGGTGAATTTACAACAGGGTAAACGTTTGGGACGTGCTGCAGTGGGAACGTGCCGAGCAACGCAGAGACATGAAGTGCAGCGCATCACTCCGTGCCGAGCACAGGAATGAGACTCTAGAGCTCAAATGTGAGCGCGTTGGACCAACGTTGAAAGAAACGCATGAAAAGAAGACCGAGTGCTTCCGTACGATGGCAACGGCAGGAGGGAAAGGACGGCACGGCTGATCACAGAACATCTGGCAGCCGCCCCCCCTCACAGGCTGCTGCGCTGCGCGTTGGTTTTAGACCCCGTTTTCCTCCTTCCACCCCATCTGGGGTGGGCACCGCTAGGTTGGGATCAAGAGAAGCCTTCCACAAACTTGACCTTTTTGCTGTCTCTTCCATTTGTGAGCAGCATCGTTCAAACACCCATTTACCACCCTGTACTACGTAGCAATGTTTTGCACGTGGTTTCCACGCACACATGAATTAACAGCCGCCTGTCCCGGAGATGCTTGTGCTGATTGGGATCGAAACCCAGTGAGCTGGATTTCTCCACCCTGGATTGGTGATACCGTTGTGGTTTCTTCAGCTGCCAGCTAACCTTTGGAAATGACAAATATTTACCCTCCAAAACCTACAGTTGAAAAGCAAAAATAAACTCGGCAATTATAAAAGCTGGTTTATTGTCTGCAATTATACTGTAGCTGGGGCTTAAAACTTCATGAGGGATGTAAAGAAAAGGACTGATAGGTATGGCAGGGGGGCAGA
>NW_009637583.1:19329-21378 GCF_000690535.1 Cariama cristata | reverse complement strand
GAGCCATCAGATTGCTGTTTCAAACGGCAGAACATCTCGTTTTATCGGGTACACACCTACTCCTGAGCAAATATGATATACACTCTTTGCCTACAAAAATCTTTAAAGTATCCTTAAAGATTACGGCTTAACAACTCCTTTATTTACTTTGACCTTGGCATTTTTAAATTTTCAGTGCTACTCCGTGGTTGAGCAATAACGGTGCCTTGGGCCAGAAGCAAGCAGGCAACATCGTGGCCTTCCCAGAAAGAATAACAGGGCACTACGTACGTCCCTTGTTATTGCAGACCATGGCAGGGTCCTTGGAAACGTGCCAGGCATGGGCTGTAATCGGTCCTATATAATTTAATTTAACAGTCATTAGTCATTTGCTACGGCCCTGCAAGCTGCCGGGCTCCCCCGTGAGATGCCGGGTCCCCGGGTGCAGGGAGCAGCCCCGGCAGCAGGAGATCAGAAGGGAGATGGTGAAGGGGTTTTAGGGAGGACAGCATTTGTGAGGGTTTGAAAAGCCTGGAGAGAAATAATCTGTGTGTTTGTAGCAAGACAGTCTCTGAAAGGAAAGCACTTGGATAATTCCTGCATTTTTGTGGAACCCAGTTTATGCCGGGGAAAGTTGTCTCCCTGAGATACTTGAGTACTTCATGCTCTGTAATTCATAAATATCCGGGGGAAAAAAAAAAGGCAACAAAGTAGATACACTTAATGCAGAAGGTAAATAAATGTCGACTTTTTCTCATTGTACTCAAGGCTATCGTACAGTTCGTGTCAAATGTACGTTACTTTTGGCCTTTAAATACCAGAGTTCATGAATACATAGTGGTCCATAAAGAGGCTGGAATGCTGCATTAAAGAGTAACGGAAACAAATTTGTAGTCTTTACGTCAGGCACACTTTTTGGGAGGGGAAAAATGTGGAAAGTGGAATGCCACGGGCCAGTGATTTGGAGATGAACACAGAAAGCCGAGAGGACGGAGCCCCAGCTTATGTCAACAAAAATACTCATCAATCATCTCATCTCATCTCCACAGCTTCCCCCTGCCCAGAAGGGCTGGGAGAAACTTTTTAATCCAATCTCCTGGGATTTGGCTAACATATAGCTCATGACATGATGTAATGCCTGACTTCATTAGCGCTGGTCTAACTTGCACACAGGCACACGCACACCCTTGGCAGTCTTCCCTTCGAGCCGCGGCTGGTTTGCAGCGATCCGTCCTGACACCTCTGTTTCCATCTGATTTTGCAAGGAAGGAGGCTCCGTGCTGGCCAGCCCGGGAAGTCCCATCTGACTTTGGACCCTCCAAACAGCCGCAGGATTTGGACCGGTTGTTTTGGCACCAAGACAACCCTACAGTGGGGTCCATTGTGAAACTCCATCTCCTCGATGGGCTGCATGAGATGTCCCTGGAGATGGCAACCACTCCTATCCCCTCCAAGATGAAAGGTGTTATTTTTAGGTGTCCAGAAGACCGCACTTACATCACTGCCAAAGCTTGACTTGGCTTCCACGGCCTTGGAAAAGCGCGTGCTCTTCCCTGATGGAAGCTGGCGTGTAAAGAGCATCAGGAATTACAATCCTAGCGAAGGCAGCACCACTCCAGTAAAAGCACATGTCAGAGCTTGAGGGTCCCATCCAGAGTTTATTTCAGTCTTTCATCCTGCATTACCTACCAGGAGTCAATTAATCCAATTGTTTGCTTTTTTTTTTTAATCAGCAAGGCTGAATCCATGAGTTAGAAAAACCCCCTCAAGGCCCTGCTTTGGGTCTAAGTGCGAGATTTAAACCTGTTTTTTCACTAATGAGACTCCAAAATAAAAGTTCGTTGCCTAAGTTCTGGCAATAATTACAAAGGGAAAGTATCTGATGTTTCAGAGAAGGAGACTTGGAACTTTGATGTACACAAGTAGGTAAAGGAACTTTAAAAATTCACCGGTTAAAAAAACAAATTTGTGTACATACTACAGCGGTGAAATAATTATTTACACAAGTAATGGAGAACTGTGGTCAATTCTGTTTTCATAAAGAGAATTAGGGTTGTAAATCAGGCGGTT
>NW_009637583.1:13146-19312 GCF_000690535.1 Cariama cristata | reverse complement strand
GCAATGAGTGAAGGCTGGAGAGGAGGAGGACTTCTGCGACAGGCTGCCGGGGCCGCCGGCAGCCCCAGGAAGATGATGCACAGCGAGGAAGCAGAATGAAGGTGGTTGTTCCTCACCCAAAAGTGAGATGGCACACCCCCTCCCAGCCCGAGGGTGCAGCTCCCCACCCCAGAAGGGTTCTTCCTCCTTTAAACATGGGTACTTCTCCTTTGGAGGAGAGAGATGTGCTCAGTGTTCCCTCAAATGACACAAGCAGGGTGTCAGTTGGATTTTTTTTGCAGCCCCCCCATGAAGATCCTCCTCCAGATTTGGGTCAGCGAGGAGAAATCTGATGAAGCTGGTGGGTGGCTGTAGGCACAGAGCGGAGAGTATGGCTGCGCCCTATATTTAGCTGACCAGTGCAATGTGCTCAGCGCGGTTTGGGGATCCGGAGTCCCCCATGGTGAGTCACCGTCCTCACAGCGGTCCCTGGGGAACGTGGCTTTTGGATCGCTGCTTTTGCTTGGGTAATATTTAATTTCACATGTGGCCGAGTCACTGCCTTTAGCCCGGTCTCCTCAGTGTCATGCCTTCTGGAATATCACTTAACTTGTGTTCCCGCCCCTCCCTCCATGCCCACCTGCTGCTGCTGTGAACACGCGCTGGTGGGCGATGTTATTTATCAGCTGCACCCTTGTCGACCGAGGCACCCCGCTTCTGAGGTTGCGGCCATTGCCAAACAAGGACAACATGCAAACATGACGCAGCTTTTGCTTTCCAAAAATAGCAGGAGAAAGTCAATGAATCATCTCTCTTCCCCTGCCCCCAAGCTACAGGGATCTTCGGGACAGATTTTTTTAGATTTGCTTTCGCCCTGCAAACTGCATCATTGCTTTTTGCAAATAGCATCAAAAAAGGAATTCAAAGAGCTCCCTGTCCTTACTGAAGCAAGAAGATCATCATAGAATCATAGAATCATTATGGTTGGAAGAGACCTCAAAGATCATCAAGTCCAACCGTATACCCGATGCCACCATGCCCGCTAAACTATGTCTTGAAGCGCCACATCTAAACGTTTTTTGAACACCTCCGGGGACGATGACTCCACCACCTCCCTGGGGAGCCCGTTCCAATGCCTAACGACTCTAACAGTGAAGAAGTTCTTCCTAATGTCCAGCCTGAACCTCCCCTGGTGCAACTTGAGATCGTTTCCTCTTGTCCTAATTGCACCAAGGAGGGACCTTTCCTTTGATGTCCTCCCACTTGAGAAGCATTCTACTAATAAAAGGTCACTGACTTACGTTTGCAGGCATCTGGGGCAGAGAAGGGCTTCCTGAGGTCCCGGTAGAAGCCCGGCTTGCAGCGCTGGCAGTGCTGCCCCTCCGTGTTGTGCTGACAGTTGTCGCAGACGCCGCCACTGCGATTGCCCGATGCCAGCCATGCATCCATGTCAAAGTGACAAGTGTCAGCATGCCCGTTACACTTGCACGCTGAGACGAAGCCAAAGGGAACAGAAAGACTCATTAAGGCAGTGAAAGATGTTAGTTTATAGAAAAGAGATACAAAAAACCCAAACCATGTTTTGGAACGGGAGACCTGACCTACGAACCTGTTATTCATTCAAATGCATGAAGTATCGTCACATTCTCATCCACACTTCCCAACCTCTAGAAGTGACATTTAAGACAAAAATAATTTCTTTAACTCTTCTATTCTCAGTATGGGTTTCCCAGTACAAGGACAGCAACGTGGTCAGGCCAGGGCAGGGAGACCTCCCACCTTCACTGGTCTTGCTGGGGCAGGGTCCTTCCCTCCCTGCTTTAGAAATCAACAGTGCCCCATACAGCATCTGCCGTGCGGGTGCTGCCAGGATGCTCCTGGCACCTGATGGAGGGAAAAAGAGGGTGGAGGGGAGGTGTGGGAGAGAGGGTGAGCGTCCCCTTTTCCCTGCACCAGCAGTGGAACAAGTCTGGATGCCCACATGCCTGAAGTCAGGGGACAAGTGACATCGATTCCAACCCCTGCTCATCAAACGCTGCTGGTGGAAACAGGGATTCAGTCTCATGGGAACATCACGTCCAGCAGCAGAATAAAACCCCCACAAATGCGTTTGTCAGCGGTGCGCATGGAGGGGACAATGCTGGGTCCCCCCCGTCACCTCCAAGGCGCCCTGGCAGGCTGCAGTCTGCCCGCAGAAGACCATATCTCGAGGAGATGCTCTTGGGTCCCACAGAAAGGCCAAACCAACAGACAACATGGTCTTGTGAGAATTTCCAAGCGAGGGGTTGGGCAAACAGGGCCACCTCCCCATACCAACATGCAGTGGGCACCGGGCGGGAGCGTGGCCTTGGCTCCCCACTCGCTGAGCTGCATCGCAAGCACTTGCCCAGCACCCCAGGATCTGCTGCCTCTTGGAAACACAGGAGGAGGGCACATGAGGAGGAATCGTTTTGCTCTGGCAGAAGCTCTGGAGACGCTGTTCCCGGCTGACTACTTACATTGACACTCTTTGGGGGCTCCGGTTTTGCCGTCGGCAGCCTGCCAAGGCTGGTCGTTGTAGAGCGGGGCACAGTGCTGGCAGTGGGACCCTGCTGTGTTGTGCTTGCACATGCATTTCCCATGGACCTGGTAGGGGCAAGAGAGCAAGGATCATCCACAGCAAACCCTAAGGAGTCTCTGGGGCACAAGCAATGCCATGGACAGCGGGTACCATGCCAGCTAGATGCTATTCCATGGACTAGAAAGAGGGTTAGCATGACATCTGCCTTGATGTCCAGTTCAGCCAAAGGCAAATATTCTGCAGTTACACTTTCAGTTAGATGAGTATTAGTGGATCTGCATGTCACCGTATTGTATAATCACACCTCTTTTATTTTTTTTTGAGATCTAAAAGGATCTTTAGCAGAGAGTTTCCAGCTGCAGCATAAATTTCCAGGAGAGATTAAAAAAAATAAAAATCCAAGATTCAAAGCATCCTTGGGAAACACTGTAAAACCTTTCTGTTTTTCTCTCCCCCAAACATGAATACACCTTTGCAGTACTGCAGGAAGAGCTCCCAGCTCTGTCTGCCCACCCATCACCAACCTAAACAAGTACGAGAAAAAAAAGAAATTAACCCTCCTGAAACACGTATCTACTCATTCTAGGCAGAATTTTTGCCCCACAAAGAACCAAGGGTAGCACAAGGACCACGAGTGACTATACTCGGATATGTTCATGACAGACAGATAATTTAACAGCTAGACAGCCTGATGTAAGGTAATTAGAGACGAAAAGCCAGCGTAGCACGCTTGGTGCCAGCTGCCCTGTCAGCCGCTGGCATCGCTCACACTGTTGGCAAATGCAAAGACAACAGGACGTAGCCGGAGGGCAAGAGGAGCCGGGCAGCCCCGAGGTGCAGTGAAATCAAGCTCTGAAGCAACACGGCTCTGCCGGCACGGCCGAAGGCCCTGCCTTTTCCCATGGAGTGTGGTGGGCAGCTACCTCCCATAGCTATTTTGGGGACTGCCTGTGCTTGCAGCTTTATTCTACTCCACATTTTGCTTTTAAATACAGTTTTACAACAAGCATTTCAGCTGCAAGCCTCTGCAGATGTCTGCTGCGTGGCCAGGCTCAAGACACGATCGGCATCGGGCGTTTGCTGAAACACCAACTGAGCGGTGCCTCACCACGTCCTTCACCAGCTGCGATGGAGAAAGGAAGGCAATACGCTGAGCGTGGTTCGGCTTCTCCTGATGCTCAGTAACGAGCCGGAGACCTCAGCCTGCCCGTGCTTATGCCACAACTTGGCCATAAAACCAACCGAGCTGGGGAGCTGCACCAGTCGCCGGTTGTGTTCGGCATCGGGAAGGGGACGGGGCAGTCGGGGTGCCTGGTGATCCGGGCCGGAGCTGGGGCATGGCTTTAACCGCTCCTGCAAAATGCTGCCTCGGTTTAACCTGTGGTCTTACAAGTGTGCTGTTCCGAACTGTCTGCCAGCCCTGCCACGAGAAAGCTTCCTGCCAAAACCTGAGCGGTAAACAACAGAGAATTGAACCTTGAACGTGTTGTAAACAGCTCCTGCTCGTTACGTAGGTGCACAGCCCCCCGTCCACTCCTGGCTAACGATGACTTTTTCATTTATTTATTTTTTAATGAAGAGATTTCAGCTGCTGTCTCACAACAGTCAGATGTAACCGGTACCGAGAAAACTTCAAAAACTGACCTTGAAAGTCCTTAAAAGACTTTGCAGCAGCAACGCAAATAGCAAAATCTTTCAAAAACTTTTCAAGTGATCCTTTCCTGTCTTATTAAAATGGCTGGATCATCAAAGCAGGAATAAGCGAGATACAGTAGAGCAACGGGACTGCGTACGCAAGGGGCAGGTACGGATGGGGTCAGGCAGATGCACGAGCATCTAGGCTAAAGCACAAAAACTAAGATAAGATCGCTTTTTGTGCTATTTGGCCTCATCGCAGGTATCGGTTGGTCTCACCGCAGACACTGGTTGGTCTTATTGTATTGATTTGCGCTTAAATGTGTGCTACCGTTTGAAAAGAATGAGAAGCAACTATGGAAAAGAAACAAAATAAATTTGCAGAGGGAATATTTAGTTCTCAAAATGTGTCCTGTTCATATTTTCATTTTTGCTACTACCTACAAAACGTTCCTCAAACGCTCAGATTCTTCGCTTTCCTAAATTATTGCTCTTCAATAAAATTTTCCTCTCATATCTTTTTTAGGCAAAGCCCACACACAAACCAATGCTACAGAGTTACTTCACACAGATTTAAAAGCATCCACCTGCATAGAAACAGAAATTGGTTAACCCTGTATTGGTCATGTGGTCATCTTCTGGTGGTTTTGCTGGAGCCCTAACTCTTTGAGGTCATTTTTGGCCATTGAGTGGTTGGGGTTAAACTACAACTTGGGGTTGTAGTAGCCTGAACCACATCTATGGCCAGAGAAATCCTTCAGCTTGGTCCTCACAGGACTGTCCCAGCTGTTAGGGCAGAGGGACCCACCAGACCCAAGATCTGTATGATCAGCAGGGGAAGGTGACCCAAGGGACCTGGAGGGTGCCACGGTCAAACCCAGGTGGTCCCTTGGTGCTTTGGCGATCATGATGCCAAAGCAAGAAGGATGTGGGAGAAGACTTGCAAACAGGGCTATGGCTCAGATAGGGGGACACTTGGGATTACCATGGGGACGCATGATCCCCTTGCCTGTGCCCGCAGCCCGCAGCCTCACCCCTCGAATTCAGCTCCCCCCTTGCCAAAGCCGCACAAAGAACCAGCGGGACCTGAATCAATCAGCCGGCGGCTGTTCAGCATTAATAACGTACGACTCTGAACCTCAGCAGCACCCAAGAAACCTTCAAAGGATTAAGCATCCCAGAACATCAGCAGAGAGCGAGGCAAAACTCCCCGCCGAGGAGCATTCACAGTCCCGAGGCGTAAGAGCCCGCATTTTGTGAAAGCCCAAGCACTGTATAATAGAGCGTGTCGCGTTGCCAGAATAGGGGGAGGTGGGTGAAGATAAACCAGAAGAGGATGGGTAACCTGATGTACAGCCGTTAATTTGGCATGCAGTGCTAATAAGTAAATCGCTGAATAGCTGTGCGCCAACTTCTTAATATTAACCTGTACGCGAACTCTAAAGAAAGAGGTTTTATGAACTTAAAAGCAACAACGGCAGGCTTGTGGGCTCGTCGATGCTGTGGCAAGGAGTGCTGCAAAAGAGTTGAATCTGGAGATGGTGCAAATCAAACCGGCTGGTGTTTAGATAGACCCCGAGGCAGAGCAAGGCACGATGCTCCTGGTCTTGATCACTTGTAAAGGTACGATGCACCTGAGGGGAAGGAAACGAATGGTCTGGCTGAAAAGCTTAAAAAAATAACAGAATAGCAAGAGTTTGACTTCTGTGCAAAGGCAAGCACAGGACCAGCACAGAGGTCCGTAGGTTTGGGCTCCCCAGCTGACTGGGTGGGTGCTGTCACAGCTTGGGTCAGGAGGAACCGCGTAGTCCCAGTCCTTATCGTATGGTGCTGCTTTGCAGTCTCCTCTCCTCTGGGGTTTATCACGACCAGATGCATCAGCGTCTTCATCAAATACTCCCTCCCAAGCCCAGATCCCACTGTGAATCGCAGAATCATAGAATCGTTTAGGATGGAAAGGACCTTTAAGATCATCGAGTCCCACCGTTCAGC
>NW_009637583.1:8438-13115 GCF_000690535.1 Cariama cristata | reverse complement strand
GCATCACCCACCCCCACCACTAAACCACGTCCCTAAGCACTACGTCTGCATGTCTTTTAAATGCCTACCAGGGGTGGGGACTCCATCACTTCCCTGGGCAGCCTGTGCCAGTGCCTGACAACCCTTTCGGGGAACAAATTTTTCCTAATATCCAATCTAAACCTCCCCTGGCACAACTTGAGGCCGTTTCCTCTTGTCCTATTGCTCATTAGTTGGGAGAAGAGACCGACCCCCACCTGGCTACACCCTCCTTTCAGGTCATTGTAGAGAGCGATCAGGTCTCCCCTCAGCCTCCTCTTCTCCAGACCAAACCCCCCCAGCTCCCTCAGCCGCTCCCCACCAGACTTGTGCTCCAGACCCTTCCCCACCTTCGTTGCCCTTCTCTGGACTCGCTCCAGCACCTCAAGGGCTTTCTGGTGGTGAGGGGCCCAGAACTGGACACAGCACTCGAGGTGCGGTCTCACCAGCGCCCAGTACAGGGGCATCCTGCGCCCCTTCCACTCGCCTCGCCGCGGGCTGGATGGCCGGTCAGGCACCCAGCCCCTCACGCACACTTTGCAAACCTGCGTGGCCCTGCTCCCTGCGGGGCCGGGGACTCGTCGTCACAGTGGGATTCACGTCGGGGTGAGCACCCGCAATGGCACACGGGACACCACAGCCCGGCTGGCCCCGCTTCCGCATGGGGTGCAGCCACCCGGTTTTGGGGATCAAACTTCGGAAAAGGCAGCAGGGTTCCCAATTCCCGCGGTGCCGAGCCTTTACAGCGGTGCTACTCAAACGGGCTGGACTGTCTCTCTCCGAGGTCCCCCCAGGTCCCAGGGTGGCCCCGACCCCTCTCGGTTACAGTGGGGCGCAGACCCACTAATGACCAAGTGAAACTGCTAAATGGCCAGGTTCAACCGAGTGAGGGGAGGGAAAGGGGGTCTTTAATACCTTGTTTCTCAGTGCAACCATCTAAATACCTTTTTTCCCTATTCCTTTTTCCCAGAAATGGAATGAAAGTCAGACCTAAGTGCTTCCAAACCCTTGCCTCGGGCTGATGTAGTTATTCTCTTTCAATAGTATTATAATGATTACCCCCAAAAAACAGCTCTGCCTTTAAAAAAAATAGCTCCATCCTAGCTTTATCCCATTGAAGAAAATCTCTTTTTTCTTCTACATAATTCCAGCATGACAGAAAAGATTTGTACGCATTGGAAACAACAAATGAAGGTGAATATTAGCAAGCCCTTGCTTGCAGCCCGTAGGCAGACAGGTATTTTTTTTTAGGTACAAAGAAATAACTGTGAGAGCTGAAAATAGGAGAAAGACAAGACAAGAAGAAAGGGCAAGAGAAGGAAAAGAGAAAGTGGTGGCAGGTGAAAAACAGCCAACAGACTGTCTGCCCTGGGCCAAATGAATGCCTGGAGGAGCTGCAGGAGGGCCAGATGCAAGGCTGCGGTACCCACGGAGCGGTGGGAGCCGGGGCTGAGAAACCAGTCCAGCAGCTCTGCTGGGACCCGAGGTAGAGCAGGGAAATGATGTACCCGGCCTCAGGGATTTCTCCAGCATCTCAGCACCTTTCTGAAGGCAGAATGTGACCCCCAGGCATCGAAAAGGGAAAGAAGATATTTTTTTTCCTCCCTTTTCATCCACCTCGCTTTACATTTCGCGGTAAGGTGTACCCACTTGGGTCGTTCTGGAGCATCGCTAAGTACACAAACACAACTCCCAGTACGTCTCACCCTTTTAAGCATTCACACGGCTGTTGACTCATTGAAGCGACAAAGGCTTCTCATACCATTTTTCATTTTGTCATGGGGTCTTTATATCCCAGTTCACTTTCACACTGTTACCCTCCTTAGCTCGACAGCCCCATCGCAACGTCAGTTATTAGAGGGCACAATGCAAACAGTGTTACAAATGATTTCTGTAAGATAAACGAGCGACTCATTTCCCTATACAAAGACAGTTGCTAGGGCATGCTTCCTTCCAGAGCCTTTTGTTGCTGAATTATAACCTTCCAGCACTTCCTTTCAGGTTGCAAATACATAAGGTTTTTTCTTTAGTTGAATCCTAGCAAAAATGCTTTTCCCCCTATTTATCACGTTCCAAAATGTTGGGCAGTGAGAAAGAACTGCTGCGTCGAGGGAAAAAATGCTTTCAGTCACCTGTTAGGAATTGATTTCTATTGCAAGAACTCAGCCGCTATATAGAGCGAGTCCAACACAAACCCACAGTAAAAGAAAATCAATGTCCCAAAGACCCGACAGCGTAAATAGGCGAAATAGCCGGGAGGGGCAACTGCTTTTAATAGAATTTCTTTCTTGGAACTGCTAAAATTGTATTTTCTCTATTTTTTCTACTTTCATAGAAAACGGGCATGATATCAGCCTAAAGAAAAAGCACGGCATTCATGCCAAGTCTCCAACGATAGCTTTTAAACTCTGTTGTGCTCAAGCCACTGTGCCAATTTGAGAACCAGTGCCTACCGGCCGCTGTCAGCACGCAGGGAGGTATTCTTTCCCAAAGCACCAGACAACCAAATTTGTGCATAAGAAAATTCTCATATCCTATCTTGTTCTTGTGAAAGAGTACAAAACTTCTTATCCAGGGTGTGGGGGCCGTCTGATGGGTTTGTTTTTTTTAATTCCTTGTACAATAGGCTTCTGTCAGTGCTGCTGGAGAAGACCTTCAGCATCTTTTGACGTCAGTAGCACGATACCAATTTATAACAGGCACTGCGTTGGCCACATGGGGAAGGGGGAGGAAAATCCACCCTGCCTGACTATACCGAAGTGGTTTAGCAGGGTAGCTCAGTCTACCTGGGATCCCAACCGTACTGTAACCCCCCACCCCTTCATAACTACGGAAGGAGTCTGGGGAGATCCGCTGGCTAACTTGGGTACATCAAACGCACGCCTAAAATTAGGTGGGGTATTTTGGGGGTTTGGTACCTAATTGTCAGGCAGCTGCCAGAAATGAAGTTCAGATGCATTCACTGACCAAATTCCTGAACCGGTTTGTCTGTTCAGCCTAGACAATAAAGCGCGGTTCCTGGAAAAGTCCTTGACTTACACTGACGCAGCACCTTGGACTACCAAAGAAGCGTATGAGCGTAACTGGAGCAGTACCACTTTGGTATGGCAGCAGGACCACACCAAACCGCTTTGGGCACATGTCTGAAGTCCATTGAAGCTTCTTCATCACTAAGTTCTAGTTTCTCCCATCCTTTGTTCAGAGCAAAGATAGCTGCTGTATCATGCTATTAAACCTGTCATTGCAGGGAAAAAGAGAACAAGAGGATGAAGAAGACCAGATCGCTTCATTTGGTCTCACTCTGTTCAGTGGAGGTGAAAGATGTGCAGACAGGGCTGAAGGCTGCAGGAGAGGAAAGGAAGGACAGAGCGGGAAACATTCGATAGTTGATAATACCAGATTATCAGTGAGATAATGAAGTCATCAGTTGATAGTGGGATCTCATCTCATAGGGGTACCGGCAGGAAGCCCCGGCAAGGACACAGCCCTCTAAGACTGATAACTCAGGCCAACCGTGAAAAAAACTTAGTTGTGCAGGATTCTGCAGTCAGGGAGGACCAAGGAGCCTCTGAGACGGATGAAGTCTTGCCCTCACCTCGAGACAGACCTGCACGGCCTAGCTGAGGTAACTCTTGGTTTGCCTTCCCCACTTTGGAGTCCTAAATTGCAAGATCCTACTTATCTCCAGGCTGATCTCCTCTTTCACGACTCCTGACATAGTTGCAAGCAGGTCATGGGGATGCTTCACGTGTCAAGGGGCCAAGCACATACTGCAATCGCTCCACCTGCAGAGGTACTGGCAAGGGGTGAGAAGCTCCTATGCTACAGATCATCCGAAAAAGCCAGTCTTCTCATGACCACTGAAGATCTGGAGGGATCTCTTGTGAACGCGAATCCATTTATCTACTCGCATCGGTGATTCGCCATGGAATGCAGCTCACAAACCGATGAGACCCAACTGCTTCACACGGTACGGTGTGAGGTGCATTTGTCCATGCACACTTTTTCCTGGGTGTGCATCGGGCTGCTGGTGATGAGACTTGGGCAGTGACCCTTTGAATCAATCTGGGAGGCGCAGGGAAGAGAAGGAAGTGTATCCGTATCACCCTGACAGACCGTACCAATGAGGAGCAGCCCCTGCCGTCGGCGGAAAGCAGGCCCTGGCTTTTGCTTTTGCTCTTGGGGCTAATGGGAAATATTTTTTTCCCACTAGTGAATGTTTGGACTCTGTAAAGTCCATCTTTGCTTTGACTTGACTCAAAGGGATCACAAAGGAGGTTATCCCACCCCAGTGAATGGAGCTAGAGCTGCTTCTGCTGGGTTAGAAGGAGCCCCTCTTTGTCCATGGAGCCACCATGTTCACATCCCACTCCCACACCCCGAGGATGTCCTGGGTCAGAATTTTCTCATGGCCAAGTTGGACTTAGAATCATAGAATCATAGAATTGTTTAGGTTGGAAAGCGCCTTTAAGATCATCAAGTCCAACCGTTAAGCTAGTACAGCCAAGCCCACCACTAAACCATGTCCCTAAGTACCACACCTACACGGCTTTTAAACACCTTCAGGAATGGTGACTCCACCACTTCCCTGGGCAGCCCATTCCAATGCTTGACAACCCTTTTCAGTGAAGAAATTCTTCCTAATATCCAATCTAAAAC
>NW_009637583.1:7275-8066 GCF_000690535.1 Cariama cristata | reverse complement strand
CCGTCAACCAACACCCCCAGGTCCTTTTCCGCCGGGCAGCTTTCCAGCCACTCGTCCCCAAGACTGTAGCGTTGCATGGGGTTGCTGTGACCCAAGTGCAGGACCTGGCACCGAGCCTTGTTGAATTTCATACAATTGGCCCTGGCCCATCAATCCAGACTTCTACCCTCCCTTCAGCGACTTAGAATATTTACCTTCAAAACTGTCAACTTCTCAGCACATGATGGCCCAGTCCTCAAGAAAAAATGCATCCGATGGGAGGAATCCCGTGGCAGCAAGCTGGGTCCCTGTCCCAAGCTGAGTGGAGCATCCTGGTCCTCCGGGTCAGGTCCCTGCACCAAATCTGCCCACAGCACCGCCTGTTACCTGCGCACTATGGTTTCCATAGGCTATGGCTATACCGAAAGCGTATTTGGCTGCAAGTGGTGCTCTGGGACACACGCCCGTGTAATTGCATCCCACCGAAATAATCCTGAGCGAACAGCTCCTTTCAAAGACTTTTGCTCCGGGAACATCCGCGGAAAGCAGAGCAGTGCTACTTGAAACAGCCTTATCAATCATAGCGCTGCACGCTTTCAAATTGGTGTATTTTCAAGATGTTGCAAGACTAGCTCTATTAGAAGGGAAACACGCCGTCTGCTCCGTGTCTGAGACCATAATTCAAGTGAAATGAGAGTTCCCCGAAGAGCTGGACAGATGCCAGACCTCCTTACCTCAAGTAATTGCCTTTTTTTTTTTTCTTTCTAAATGATCTTTCCCTTTCTAACATTATTCAAGGCAGTATGTTTGAC
>NW_009637583.1:6304-7252 GCF_000690535.1 Cariama cristata | reverse complement strand
AAGCCAGGCCTTTCGGAGCAGAAAGGACAAGCTGTGTTGGGGACAGTGAGTGTCCCCGGGCTGGCAGGGGGCAGGGTGCCACGCCACAGGCGTCCAAGGTATCGGCCACCGCTGTGCCCATCACCTCCCCAACGGGTCAGCGACTCTCTTCAGGAAGTGGGAGGGCTGGGGTTTAGGTCTTGGTGGGTCCCAAGGGATTTGAGCTCAGAGCTCTTGTGATGGGAGCCCCCTCACAACGGGAGCACAGGGGTTTTATCCAGAGAAAGGCATTGCGAAGTGCAATGGAAAGCCTGGGAGTCAGAGCCAAAACCCAGCTCTCTGGTCCCGCCGTTCAGGACCCAACTCAGTATCTGAGGATCCTCCAGAAGCAATGGCAATCACAAGGTGCCTCTAGTACCTTCAGAGAAGCTCTGCTCCTTCTTCGTCATCAAAATGACCTGCATTTATTATCTTCTAGATATTGTGTTATTGCAAGTTAGCGTTTAGGGGAAGAAGGGAGTCAGCAATTCTAATTTTTTTAAGGATTCACCTGAAATAAATAAATTACTGTGGAGTACCCTTGAAGGATGAGAGTCCTGGTGGACCCCACACCAAGGCACAAAGGAAGCCCAGCGTTTCAGCCCGACATGGAGACCACCTCCTTCATAAACACTGCTTTTGCTCACTGTGCTTGGAATTCAGGGCATCAAAGGTCAAATACTGCATACTTGGACCTATACCATACTCTATACCATCCCTCCTATGTTTAAAACTCTGCTTTCCTGCAGTGCAGACATTGTTGGGTGCATGTACATACCACGTGGAAAACACCAGCTGCCTTGACCGGCTTGAATCCGGTGACGGGGACGCAGTGGTCAGCGTGGCCGTTACAGAAGCAGCTGCCCTTCACGATGAAGTCGTAGATGGCGTAATGCAGGGGCGGCGGGGGCTCGGGGGGGCGGGGAGACG
>NW_009637583.1:2848-6286 GCF_000690535.1 Cariama cristata | reverse complement strand
CTTGTCGCTCCAGGAGCCGCACTCGCAGGTTGGTGATCTTCAGCTGCGCCTGGGCTTCTGCGCTGTACGGGTCTTCTACGGCGTAAGGCGGGGAGAGGGCTCGATATATCACCTGGGCAGAGAAACACAGCAAGGCAAGCAGAAAGGAGGGTGTCAGCCAGTCCCGCGGTGGGCCGGGTTGTGGGATGGCGATGGGAGCATCCCCAGGGAGCTCACATCGGGCTCTTGTGATGCTCTTCCACCTCCGCAAGCGGTGGGAGCGGAAAAGCCACCTCCATCCCGGTGTGTGCAAAGTGATCCCCCCCTCCCCGTCGTGATCCCCTGTGTCCCTTTCTACAGGGAGTCGGGACTCTATAGGTGCCAAGTGACATTTCGCCATTAACTTACAGCAGAGGACAGTGCCGCTGATACGCCATGTGGCCCAGCGTGGGGACCAGCAGTCCTACAGGCAACGCTCAGGTGGGAGACTCTTTCTTAACTTTCCCTTCCCCCGAATGTGTGTATTTTTTAACGAATAAAGCTCAGATTTCCAAATATTTGGCTCCTATCAGTCCCAGGCTGCTTCCTAGTGGAAAAGTGGTTAGGTGTGGCAATTTGTGACAGCAAGCTGATAGTCGAGAAAACCGAGATAAGAACGAAAGAAGGGCGAGGGGCTTCTGAAGTTTAAACAAATACTTATCAGTCAGTCTTTATTTTAACTTCAGTCTGATTGAATAGGTAAATATTGGCTCAAGCTGGAAATTGAGAGCACTAGATAAAAATAACCAATTTTCTTCAAGAGGTTTATTTTAAAATTGTTGGTCTAGCTGCCTTATAGTCCGACATCAGAAACAGCAAATACTTCACACAACTACCATCGGCAGAACATGACGCATTTCCGACACATGTATTAGTTACCGGTCCAGTCAACTTACCGTGACGCTTTCGAAACAGTTAAATAGCTCTTCGCTGATCAGCCACTGAAGGCGGGATGAACTACAATATCGATAAGCAACATTCAATCAGTCCCTTGACGAGTGCTTGAGGGTGTGACCCAGCCTAATGGCTCCGTGCGCTGCTCCCAGCAGCGGCTTAAAACCTCCTCAAACCGCCCTGCTACCCCACCGATACCCACCCACGCCACCCGAAACACCGACCAGCTTCCTACAGCCAGCGAGGAGGTGTGCGGCAGCGAAGGGCGGTCACCGCTTCTTGCCAGGAGATGCTGCGGAGCGCCCGGCGAGAGGCAGTGTGTGAGCTTGCCGGTGCTGCTTAACGGGGATCACAACCTCCTCTCCCTAAATCCGCTCCTCCCAAAGGATATGGCAGATACGCTTCAGCTGATGATGGCCTCCCTTTTATTTCATCAGGATTCACGGATCCTGGAAATAATGACAGTGGTGCTGCCAGCTCGCCCGCCCGCGGGCTTTGCCTGCCGGCTGCCGCCTCCGCCAGCCCCACCACTGCTGGCACCGCTCCTGACCTGGTCCTGGCTTTTCTCCAGAGCTGCCAAGATCCAGCCAGAGAAAGCTTTGTCCCAGCCTGGAAAGGAGATTTAGAGCTCGTTTTGGAGCTGAGTGGCGGCAGCATGCTTTTGCACATCCCGTCGGACTGACCAGCGAGCTGGTGACAGCGGGGCTTGGCCGTGCCGGTGCTGGCAGGCACGTGGTGGCTGCAGCCCCGCTGTCCTGCAAAGGCTCCCTCCCAAAGGTATCCGAGCATCTTCTGCCGGAAAGACGTTAAGACAGAGAAGGTTAAGCGGGAGAGGTGGTCAGAGGGGAAGGCTGGTGAGCAGGACAGCCCTTGCACGGAAGTGTTGAGTCTGAAGAGGGATATTAATAAATAGTAACATATTTCAAAAGTTTTTTTTTCATTTTTCCCCTCTCTTTCAGCAACATAGTTTTTTCTGCTTTCCTAAAATAAAAATATCCAGCAGATATGGACAGAAAGCCAAGCGATCCCAACTATCAGGTCCTGCACCCCTCCCCAAGGCTTGTTATTTACCCAAATGTAAATCAATGTCATTCTGGTCACATGTATTCGTTAGTGGCTTTGTGAACACAAGACGCTTTCAGATATGGAAAGAAAATCCCTTGGGAAACATCCAAACTGGAGACATTGATTTCCTTTTAGCGGAGATGATGGAAAATGCCAGGCTGAGAATTTTCAGTAAAAACTAGCATTTTGGGTTTCTTGCTATTACATAAATCGCATCTCAGAGAATTCTTTCTTTGTCCTGATTCAGATGAGAGGCGCAAAGGAAATATATAAATGGCAACAATTTATGCCAGATGCAGCTGCAGATTTTCTTCTCATCGTTTTCAGTTTTCTTGTGTATCTATCCCCATTTAACACACGTGACTGATGCTTGTACCTCCCGCAAAGATAATCGCAGCGAGGATATCAATGACCCTGAGTGCCTTCGCGCTGAGAGAGTTAAATCTTGCCTGTGTGGAATTCAGGGGGAGTTATGCTGCTGATTTCAATGGAGCCAGTATTCCCGCTCAGGCCTGAAAATGTTACAAACATTTCTTTTTATGGCTATTTGAAAACCGTGATGCTAAACATGAGCCCCGTCTGTAATTCCCAGGGGCTGGGGGCTCTCAGCCTCACAGGGCGAGCCTGGTCTCAGCGCTGCCCAGACAGCAAAGACCCTCATCCCTCCGTCCCCAGGGCCAGTAGCTCTGCTTTAATAAAACACCAACCGGTCGCTATAACACGTAGGATGCCAGATAAATAGCAGTTCTCTGCTCTGCCCCAGCAGATTCAGCTGGAGTCCCCAGAGACTGCATAATAAGGTCAAGGATGTGTTTCCCAGCAGGATTTCCCTGTTCAGTCGTTAACTTCCCTGATTTATCCCAGTCCGTCTCAGGAGCCAGCGCATCGCTGGGGCCAGGTACAGCTGTTACGGGTCTGCACCCCTGTGCTGCCCAGCACCCCGTACACACACCCATGGGTACCAGATTTCCTGCTTTTACTGCTCCTGGGATTTTTCCATGCAATTCTCCCACTGATGGGACAGCCCAGGGCTGCAGCATCCTTTCTACGAACAAACTGTGTTTGGCACAGCAAACCTGACCAGGTTTTCACACCTGTGGTTCTGCCAGCAGCCCCCGGTTACTGCAGTCAGAAGCGTTCTCAACTAAATTATTGTTTAGTTTTGATGGTGCGTGTTGGCAGGACTTGAGAAGAAGGCATTGCCGACACACATGTGCATCTGACGATGGGGTTTTGCAAACCCATCATCTCCCCAGTGCCACTGGGCAGGACTTCGGTCCTGCTGCCCAGTCGGGGACAGCCGGTTCCTCTGATCAACTCTGTCGGACCCAGCCGCTCTGGGACACTCGCGGTGATGTGCCCAATCCACAGCCATTGTTTCCTCTTCCTGACAGCTTCCCAAAGCCCTCCAGGTTTATCCCGCTAAAGCCACACAGAAAACACGCGTGCCAGGCTCAACCC
>NW_009637583.1:0-2815 GCF_000690535.1 Cariama cristata | reverse complement strand
GCGGTCGTGGCCTCGGTTGCCGTGGGCACACATCACGTCAGCTTTTTAGTTGTTGGGGCAGCCCCTCTGCCAGACACGACGGGGGGACGGCAGTTCCCTCCTGGCCCCCAGAGAAGTCACTCCCTGCCGAGCCATCCCGTCCATTACTCTTCCTATCCCAAAATCCCTGGAAAAAGCTGTGCCTAAGGGTCTTGCCAAAAAGCCGCGTCGCGATCACAAGGGAGATAGATAAATAAGTCGATGAGGTATGGGAGAACATGCTTTTTGATAGATGATGCCGTTCCTGTTTTCACAGAGCGAGGCCTCTGTCAGGAGAAACCTCCACCGTACACAACCCTTTGGTGGTGGAGCAACGGCGGCAGAATTCGGCCATCCGCGTGCACCGAGCACCCCACGCTGCCCACACCTCTGGCTTTCCCTCAACTCTGTCTCCGAGTACGTGTCTTACCAACAATATGTCAAACCCCAGCATGACGACGTTAGGTAGAGGATGTGACTTCTCCCGATAGTCAGCACCACGTATGGTAGCAAAGGGCAGGAGGCCTGGATCTTTACATCAGCAGCTCGTTAGTGCATGCACTAATCCAAATTTTCTATTTTGTAGAACAAGTAGGAAGTAATACATTGAAAACTCACAGCACTTCTCTGCTAGATGTGCCATAATATATCCTATCAGAAAGATATTTTCGTTCCCAGTGTTGCTAGGTCACTATATATCACGATATTTGGGATTCTTCTTAAACACAGACCTAGGAACTGAATCTTTATCTCAGTTTCCATTTAAAACTACGTATCTAGCAATATCTGAGCAGCAAATGTCACAAACCAGGAGACAAATAAAATGAACCTCTGTCTTAAAACCAAAATACCTAGTATTTAGGGTAATGTTCCTTCCACGTCACGTGGAATTATGCTGTTGGGCCCCATGTTCTACAAATGCAACCTTTGCGTGAAGCACTATCAAGAATAGAGGAGTGATTTAAAAGTTGCGCAGGGATTTTTTTGGTGGGGGAGAAGTCTCTTTATAAAGCCAAACAGGAGGTGCAGACTGCAGTCCCTGAGGGAGGAATGCCCCTGCTATGCCTCCAGAGGGCTGGGTTCAGCCGGAGGGATGCCCGGCGGTGGCAAGACGGAGCCCACCCTATTCCCAAGGGAGCGGGGGCAGAGAAGCTGCCCGGCAGCACCTTGCAGATGCCACGGAGTAAAAATATTCCGCTTCGGCTGTCTGCAGTTTGGGCACATCATTACGTAGATACCCTCTAATAAATTTCCACAGCGTTTCAATTTCCTGATGGGCTCTCATGAGCCACTCTTGCTCTGTTGATTACCTCACATGTTTTTTCCTCTTGGTGGCACAAGAAGCCGTAGCTACTTGGCATTCCGCAGATGTAATAATGTAGCCCTGGATATAAATAAGACAGCAGCCATGAACGTGGTGCACTCAAGTAACCGCCTGCACCACGATGACCTCGATTTATAAATACATAAAAGTCCCTTTGCAAGAGGTACCCATGTATGTTTACAGGCGAGAGGCAATGAAAGGACATCTTTATATATATCGCCACAGTGGGAGGGAAAATGCTAATGAATGATGCTGAGAGCAACAAAATAGGCTCTGAAGCCAAAGTTGCCTGAGGAAGTCAACAAAACCAAGGAAAGATTTGCCACCAGCAAAACCTTCTCGATGAGTCAACTGGCGCATCTCGGACCACTGCAGCCTCCGCTCGCCGCAGCTGCAAGGACCCGGACCTTTGACAAGATATAAGTGTTCACAGCGATAAAATAGGATCCTTTGGCCCCCGACATTGGAGACACGTGTGACCCACAAAAAGCTTCTTCGTCACAGACCTTCAGACAGAGGCCGAGCCACAGAAGCTGTTCTCCGGGACCCGCAGCCCAGGCGTGTGCCCCTTGCCCAGGTCCCTGTGCCCAGGCAGAGGTGCCAGGCTCCAGCCTCCAACCAGGAGCCCGGCCTCGGCCACAGTTTCTCCCCCTCCAACCTGGAAGGCATCAGGAGATGGTTCACAAAATGACACCACCAGTAAATTACAAACAGAGAGAATAAATGGATGGAAGACTCAAGAAATGTATACAGGTGGGAAAGAGCCAACAAATGGGAATACGGCAGAAATAAAAACAATAAACAGATATTAAAAACGTAACCACATTTTTATTTGGTTGTAAATGAAAACCAAGGCGGTAACACTGCACGAAGTGTTCTGTGGTTTCTTTCCAAAAGAGACTGAGGGACTCTACCCTCTATCATCCAACCTGCATGCACGAAAATGCATCTATAAGCACTCTATGAGAATGACCTATCCGTATTAGTGCTTGGCTCATGGGCACTTGGTAAATTCAGTACTGTTTTATTTTCTTTTCGCTGGTGGTTTTATTCTTTTCAATGTGTTTTACAGGAACACAGGAAAAAAAAAAAAAGAATAAAAAGAATGTAAGGTTTGCTGTCTTCTCCAAATAGTGCAAGAGCAAAAGCAACAGGGGCCGTGCATCACCTTACAAAAGGGCACGTGATGTCTAGGTAAGTGTCTAAGAGAAACGGTCAGGTTTGCATTAGGAGCCTGCAGTGTCTCTTGGTATGCAGGCACTAAATAAATGTGGCTAATTGGCCTGCCTTATGGGGCCCTGTTGAATCTCCACGTCACTGGAAGCTATCTGGTTTATTTAGTGCCCGGACAACGCTCTGAAAATATAGGCAGTAAAGGCGGTGGTGGAGCTCTGCCAGCGCGTCCAGGACCTCATCCCTTTGCCTCCTGAAAAAGCCCCCTCCAGACACCGCCGGCCCCATGCTGGGGCTAAG
>NW_009637582.1:135682-138377 GCF_000690535.1 Cariama cristata | reverse complement strand
CAGCTTTTCATCCACCAGTACCCCCAAATGCTTCTTAGCAGGGCTGCTCTTGATCTCGATCCCTTCATCCCCCAGCCTGTATTGATACCTAGGGTTGCCCCAACCCAGGTGCGAGACCCTGCACTTCACCTTGTTGAACCTCATGAGGTTCATGCGGGCCCACTTCTCGAGCTTGTCCAGGTCCCTTTGGATGGCATCTCATCCCTCAGCCGTATCAACTGCACCACTCAGCTTGGTGTCATCTGGAAACTTGCTGAGGGTGCACTCGATCCCGCTGTCTATGTCATTGATGGAGATACTAAACAGTACTGGTCCCAGTACAGACCCCTGAGGGACACCACTTGTCTCCATCTGGACATTGAACCGTTGATCACTACCCTCTGGATGCGACCATCCAGCCAATTCCTCATTGACCAAACAGTCCATCCATCAAATCCATATCTCTCCAATTTAGAGAGAATGATCTTGACCCTCAGAATGTTTTTCTAATGGATTAGCAGTCTTCAGCTCCACATCTACAGCCTAATGCAAAGTAGGAAAGTATGTGGAATGATCCAAACTAATTAAAGGTCCAGCTCCATTCTCATTGATGTCAGTAGCAAAAATTTCAATAGCAAATGTCCTAAAACATCTAAACACAAGCTTAATTTATAACACATGAAAGCACATATGTTTAAGAGTTTGCTGGATCGAGATTTCAGGAAGAGAAGGAACAAGCCCTACCACAAATGCTCAGAGCTACAGTGTAAGCAGCAACACTCAAACAGATTTGGGTTTATGATCCTTTTACTGTGGTCAACAGCCTTTTTTTTGGTACTAACATATAATCCAAAGGTCTAATGCCTTCAGCATTAAGGTTCCTCCATTACCACATACGCCTGGACTTTAAGGGCTTTTCTTATTTATATTATTTCTTAATTTATATTCTTTATATTATGCAGCTCTATTAAGTTGGATAACAGATAGTGGGACAGTCACAATGCTGTGATAAATTCAGTCTAAACATGTAACGTGGAAGAATACACCACAAAGAGAATTCTGTGACTCCAGCACTCATATTTTCAATGAGGCAGGGTTGCTAAAGGTAGGGTTGGCTAAACAGGAAGAAAATCAATGAAAAAGGAGTGGGGGCAAGAACCTTGCTGGCAAGTGATGAGAAGAGGGGAAGGTGATGTACAAAGGTGAAGGTGAAAGGCCTGAGAGGGTGGGAGGAAAGGAGTTGGTGCAAAGAGCTGAAAAGCGTGGGGCTGAGAGAAGCCACTCAGAGCTGCAGAAATGACTCCACTTTGAAGGACTCGAGGAAAACCTATTTCAACTCTGCTGTTTCTTGCTGAATCCTCTGACTGTGTCCCTTGCAATTTTCCCTACAAGTCCACATGTGGAAACAGCACTGCTTCCCTAAAGTGGAAGTGTCTCATCTGTACAGTTGTACAAGGACAAGATAACTTCAACTGGGTTGCTGAGGAAACCGTGTTAGGATGATTTTGTAAGGTAATTCTTGGGTTTCACTGCTACTCACCAACACTTTTAACCCTACCACCTACCCTTGCTGCTTGGACTGTATTTGTATCTATGTAGACACTAAATAAAACTACTCCTGGAGAAACAGGGGGCTCATTCTCCTTTTCAAATAACCTCCAGGAAGATCCATCAATCCCACAAGTGTCTCAGCTTTAACTACAAAGAACAAATGTTCAATTTTGAAAGGGCTTTAGGATGGTAAGAGCTATTTGATCAACTGAGAAGGCTACTTACAGTATCTCCCAGACATCTGGCCCCAATCTGTCACTGCCTAATCCTACAATCTTAAACATTTTGTTGACGTTTGATGCCTGGGATAACTGTAACAAACGCTGCATGATCCTCAAAGTCTGTAAATGTCAACTGAGTTCTTAAACAAGTTCATCAATAAAAATAATAATTATATTGCAATTACAACTTTTCTCTTTATTGTGAGATTGTCAATGTGTGCCTCAGACACTGCTATGCTACACACATCTGAGCACAGACACAAAACGGCGGCGCATGATTACAGTAAATAGCATGACGCAATTACTGGATTTTAAAACTACTGCTGCTTTTAGGACAGGGCTTCTACCAGGAAAAAATACGTTGTAGAAATTTATGGGACTAAATTAGTTCGCTACCATATGGAAATACATATCTTTATTTTACACTAAAATCTCACTGGAGTGTAACTGCTGCAATATCATGCATTTAAAAGGCATATTTATAAAAACACTAAATTATCTCACAGTGATCTAAACACATCACAATTTTCCTAACAAAACATTTTAATCTAATAACTGTAATTGCTTAAAATGTTTCTCCTTTGCTTCCACATTATACTTTGAATGCACCTGAGAATGTTGCCATGCAGAAATAACAGCATATTCCCAAGAGGGTTTATATTATCAAATGTTTACCATTTTCATGAGCATATTTAATCACAGTCATGTCTAGAGTATCTGTCAGTGGTACCGATCAGAAGAAATAAACTATAAACTAAACAGCTCAGACCATAAGGTGAAGCAATAACTGACATTTTCTTAGGAAATGAGTTATGACTGAAAAAGAGAAGCCTTCACAGTTGTAGTGCTAAATAGTTCCAGTGTGCCATTAGAGAAAGCTCATTAACATACACCTCTGCTCTCTGCTGCAAGATCAGTTAAACAAGCTGCCTTTTATTTATAGC